>NC_044034.1:347275505-347405714 GCF_901765095.1 Microcaecilia unicolor
TGCAAAGGCGTCTGGGCTGGGCTCGGCTGGTCCTTGACGGTGAGTGTGTGGGTGATGCCCCAGGGTGGGCGGTCTGGTAGTACTTCCGTTCCTCACCGCAGACTTTTCGCCTACGCTTCCCTTGCTTGTTCTTTTCTGAGCTACAGAGGGTATTTTTCCGGAGGAGGCGGTGCTTACACAAATACTTGTACGTATTACTCCTGGGAAAATGATGTTTGGAAAACAATGCATGCAAGGCTTCCAATTCTGTGTGATATTCTATATTTTTCCAAACGGCATGACAGAAGCCACTGTGGCCGAGTAGTGTAATATGCTGCACGTGGTTTAATTTAGTTAAAATGATGGATTCTAGATTTTTGTGCAGAATTTCCATAGTCTACTGGTACTACTATTAATAGCATTTATATAGCGCTACCAGACGCACGCAGCGCTGAACATTTGACGTAGTGAGACAGTCCCTGCTCAAAGAGCTTACAATCTAGGTAATTTGCACACAAATCGCTTCCTAGGCCAGAATTTCCTCCTCTTAGTGTTCCCATTGTTTCCCTCTCCTTTTTTTTTTTCCAAAGCCCGAAATTGTACCGTGAGATACTGGATGGAAAATACTGGCCTAGTTCTGTACCAGGTACCATATCTGTGTATCTAAAATATAACAAAACATAATTAACAATGTAGTAAGGATAGATGCCACAAAAAGGCATACATGGATCTGACATATGTTTAGAGTGATGGAAGAACTATAGTATGATGGATATCGCAGGAAACGATAAAGTGAAAAAATATATATTGCTATAAAATCAAAATACAATAGATTAAGCTTTTATAATAGTAGACTGAGCTAAATGTAACTCTTCTGGTTTCCATATATCTTTGATTTTTCAGTTGACTTCAGTTCAAAGTTGAAAATTTGGCATATGGAGTGTCACCAGAATGTAGAATTTAGATTAGAAGCATTTTTCCAATTACCTTGAGTAAAGTGGTGTGGTAGCTGTATTATTCCACTTTTAAAGGTAATAAATAGAAATAAAACATAGAAAACAAGCTGTTATCTTTTTTATTTGACCTTAATAAATGTTTTTGATTAGCTGTCAAAGGTAAGCCTTCAGATTGGAAATAAGCAAATGTTGACAAATATCAGAATATGTAAGTGAAACAGAAAAGCATTCCAATGACAGTCTCACAGGAAGAGGGGTGGGTAAGAGACAGGGAGAGATGGCTGATAAGAGAGTGACAAAGCAGTATAATTTTTTGGTTTATAGTGGGATAGAAAGCCTAGATCTTTAAGTCCTGTTTGGTGGATGTCAAAATATTTCATCATTTTTTACTTCAAAGGTCTTATGTTCCTGGATTCTTAAAATTTTTTCTTTTGGTATTCTTACCATAAGATCATTGATGTACTGTTCTGGTTTTGTAAAGTGCTGCCTCACAGAGGTGGCATCCTGGTTTGCATTGGAATGTGACTGACATTGCTAGTATACCATGCCATACTTTGTATTGTTTCAAATATTTTTATTGCTGTAATTGCCTATTGCTCATGTTCTAGTCTTACTGTACACCGCCTTGAGTTAATTCCTTCAAAAAGGCGGTAAATCCTAATAAAATAATAAAAATGTTTAATATTGTTTATGTAAATTGAGCCTTGTCTTTAGCATCTGGCTTGTTTCTCCGGTATAGTACCTTCACATTTTTTGTTTTGAATGATGTATACCGTGTTTCAGGATGAGCATGTGAAGGGATCCCCTTATGCTGAAGGATTTTACCATACAAATGACTGGGGGAGCCTGTGAGATGTGTTGGCACAATTTGCAGCTAGATATATTGAAGGGACGCGTGCCCATTCTCTTCCTTTTGAGCTTCTATTGAGAGTTTGCCTTTCACTAATTTCTGATTCAAATTAGGTGGCTGTCGGAAGGGCAGCACTGTCAACAATACTTGCTTTTCAGTTTGTTTTTAATGGAGTCCAGAAGGCATGGTAAACCATGAAGAATAAAGATTGAGTTAAACGTGCAGATAGAGTACTCTGTTGTGTTAACTATGATCACATTTTTGGGCTAATCAGTGTTAACAATTGGAAGTTCTTTAAATCTTTTCTAAAACATTAGTAATACCCATGTTTGCAGGGAAAATAGATCTATTTAATGTTTTATAGAAGGATGAGATTATTTTCCTTTCTGTATAAGACTCTGTAGTTAGTAACTGCAAGGAAGAGTTGTTTGCAAATTTTCTAGATTGATAGAGCTTTTCTTTATAGTGTGTTTTAACTGTAACCAGTTAAATAAGACTTCTGAAGATTAAATTGACATACTTGCTCAAATAGATGAGTTGTTTGTTTTAATGACCAAATTCCATCGCTTTGCCAGGATTTCCAGTATATGATGGGTTCATCTATTTTAAGTTTTAGGTTTTGTCATATACAGATTAGTGGATTGCCATCTATTGATTTTTTTGGTTTGTTTACCAAATTCTAAATTTTTAATTTGGTTTTTTTTTTTTTAAATCTATTGAAAGGAGGGTTAAGTATGTAGTTATTAAAAGTTGCTTTGGGATGCATTTCTTTCACTAGTTTTTCCTTTCTTTTTCTTATTGGATATGTAACATTTTTAAAAATCTCTCTTGGTTTTTAATTTGTGAATCACTTTTTGTTTTAATAGAGGTGGTATATTGACTCCATATTTCTTTCACACTGGTTGGGAAGGGATATTTTGATCAAAATTTAACCAGAAAAAGCCAAAAGGGGCAAGGGAGGCTAGATTAATAAAAAATCGAGAAAACCTGCTCCCTGCTTATTCAGTTTTCCAGTAAAGTCCTGATCTCTCTCTTCTCACCCCATCTTCTGTTCTATATACCCTTCAGGTGGCAGGGACAGTTGGGGAGCAGCACAGTTCCCTCCACTGCTAGTGTAACTCACTTCTGATTTCAGAGACAGCAACAGACATGCAGTGCACTGGATTCACCGAGAGAGTAGTGGATGCTTGGAATGCCCTCGCGCGGGAGGTGGTGGAAATGAAAACGGTGGAGGAATGGCCTAGTGGTTAGGGTGGTGGACTTTGGTCCTGGGGAACTGAGGAACTGAGTTTGATTCCCGGCACAGGCAGCTCCTTGTGACTCTGGGCAAGTCACTTAACCCTCCATTGCCTGCTGCATTGAGCCTGCCATGAGTGGGAAAGCGCAGGGTACAAATCTAACAACAACAAAAAAAAAATTCAAAGATGCGTGGGATAAGCATAAAGGAATCCTGTGCAAAAGGAATGGATCCTCAGGAGCTTAGTCGAGATCAGGAGGCGGGGCTGGTGGTTGGGAGGCGGGGATAGTGCTGGGCAGACTTATACGGTCTGTGCCAGAGCCGGTGGTGGGAGGCGGGGATAGTGCTGGGCAGACTTATACGGTCTGTGCCCTGAAGAGCACAGGTACAAATCAAAGTAGGGTATACACAAAAAGTAGCACATATGAGTTATCTTGTTGGGCAGACTGGATGGACCGTGCAGGTCTTTTTCTGCCGTCATCTACTATGTTCCTGTGGCTCTTAAAAGTGATCTCAAGGCGGAGAAGGGTGGTGATGTACTATGGGAAATGGGGGAAGGAAGGGAAGGTGGTATAAGCATAGTTTTCTGCTTAGTTTAAGGATGAGGAGACCTGTGGCGGTCAGAGTAATGGTGGTGGTATGGTGTTTTTTTCTCTCTTAAGGTGACATGGATTGGGAGAGGGGTGAAATGGGTTTGCAACTCTTTTTATCATTCATATATTCGTGTGTTTTCTTTCTCTCTCCCTTTCTCTTCTTTAGGCCCAACCTCCTCAACCCTCCTACCTGTTCCTTTGTAGCTGCAGCAAGACAATTCAGTAACATTTTGTCACACCTTTGCATTTTTTGATATTTTGTTCTTAATTACTTTTTATTTATGACATGTATACCCCACATTATCCCAGAAACCCAAGTTCAATGTGGCTAATGATACAGTTAATCAAGGCTAAAGTACACAAAACAATGTGAATACAACTACATCATACAGTATTACAGAGAATAAAAGAAACATTACAATGCCTGAATCAGACAGGGAGACAGAAAGGTAAGAGTGATCAGATCAGCCTAAACAGGAAGATCAGGGACCACTTCCAAAAATCTGCTAAAAAGGTCTTGAACATTTTTCAAAATGTCATGTAATTACATTGATCACGGACAGATTTAGGTAAGGAGTTCCAACATTTAGTGCCCTGATAAGCAAATCCCGCTTCAAGAACTGACTTATAAACAGTTATAACTGTAAATAATTCCTAGCCCCTAGAACAGAATTACATGGTGGAAGGTCAACAGGAGGTTGCATATAGTCGGGGGACATAACCAAACAATATCTGGTAGATAAGAACACAAAGTTTGAAAGTGACCCTAGCTTTAATTGGTAGCCAGTACAGCTTAGATAACAATGGTGATGGCTTATCAAATGAGAAACTTTACAGACAAGCCTAGTTGTTGTGTTTTGGGTAGTTTGGAGTTTCTTCAGCAACTGTTCCTTACACCCAGTATAGACCTTATTGCAGTAGTCAAACTGAGACAAAAGAAGATTCTGGACCAGGAATCTGAAGGTTGCAGCAGAGAAAAAGGATCATATCCTCCTTAACTGCCAAAGGGTTTTAAAGGACTTGGCCAGAACAGAGGAGCAGGGGTGTAGCTAGGCCCACCTCACAGTGAAGCACCCTTAACAGTGCCAGCAGCAAAGCACCTTTATCAGCACGGCAGCGGAGGGAGCAGGCTGACCTCCCACAATCCTGCATCTACCTCCCTCTCTTGTAGCGGTAGCAATTCCCACACACTACCGCCTCTGGCATCTGCACCCCTCTCTGTTAGCGGTAGTGGTTCCTACACGCTGCCTACCCCTGCTGGCATCTGCCTCCCTCTGTCTTAGTGGTAGCAATTCTCACATGCTGCCTACTGCTACTCTTATCTGTTCTTGGCTCTCCCTATTTCTTTACCAGAAAAGTTTTTTCGGGGCCTACAGAGGCGGGTTTTTTTCTTTCATCTGGAGCTGGAGGCCGCCATGGGTGCGTCGTGCGGTTATGTATCAATTGCGAGCGCAGGGGGAAATGGGTGTCCCATCCTTTTTTCTTTATTACCAAGCAGCGCAGTTTCGCATTTTGACTGATTGGCTAAAAGGTTCTAAGATTTGGAAATCTTTGGAGTAGTCATGGCTGGATCCGTATCCTCTGAGGGCCGCCTCTTGCGGGATATTGCTAAAAATGCTCCTCGGTTAGGCGGGCCTCTCTCTCTGTGGAACAAATGTCAGCATCAGTTTTTTCCGTGTCAGTTGTACTTTCAAAATATGTTTATTTGGTTTGCTTCACGTTTTACCCTGGGTTTGGTGGACTCTTGTTATCGCTCCTTGGTCAGATATGGGAAGAAGGGGAACTATTATCTTTCGGTGAGCTCTTTGAGGAATATGGTCTCTTGGCTCTTAATACTTTTCAATATGGCCAGCTTCGCGATTTTATTTTGTGTAGAGCAAAGGGTGAGTTGAGTCTTGTGGAAACTTGTTTGGAGCGTGCGATGGCTAGTGGGGGTGGGGGGAGGAAGTGTCTCTCGGATATATAGGCCCTTCTTTCACGCACTCAACCTATCCATTATTATATTTTGAAATGGGAAAGGGCGTTGGGTGTTTCTTATGATTATATTAGGTGGGAAAGAATGTTTAAATGGCTGCTTAACGTGTCTGTCTCTACTGGTTTGGTGGAAAATGGATATAAAATCCTTTATTGCTGGTATTATACACCCCAGCGTCTGGCCAAGATGTTCCAATTGGGATCAACTCAGTACTGGCGCCAATGTGGTCAGATTGGGGATATCGTTCATATTTGGTGGTCTTGTCCTGCTCAAAAGTTTTGAACCATGGTTTTGAAACTTATTCACAGTGTAACTAAGACATCGTATCCTATGCGAATGGACCATTGTCTTCATTTTAAAACAGCGGCAGCGAAGGAACATGTTCACCGGTTGGTCACCCATATGTTGGTGGCCAGCAAACTTGTTCTGGCTGCGGCATGGAAGCAGTTGACACTTCCTGGCCTTTAGATGATTCTCCGCAAATTGGATTATATTCATTTGATGTCTAACTTAAAAGCGATGCGCAATGGCTCTATCCTGAAATACCATCAGAGGTGGGACTCTTATATACAGGGGACTGTTAGTCCCGATTCCTCATTGTTTACAGCTTAATGGTTGGCTTTGGGGTGGGGATGATTGGTGGGGGGGTTATTATGGTTTGATGTTCTATTGAATGTGTTATGCATAGATGTTCTGTAATTGCTGAGGTATATGCTGTCTTATGAAGGATCTGTATGCCTTTGTTTATTTCTTCCATTATCGCTGAAAACCGGGGACGACCATCTCAAAAACGACCTAAGGATGACCATCTCTAAGGTCGACCTAAATTTCATGATTTGGGCGTCCCCGACCGTATTATCGAAACGAAAGATGGACGCCTATCTTGTTTCGATAATACGGATTGCCCCGCCCCTTTACGGGGCCATCCCTCATGACAACTTGGGCGCCCCCGTTCGATTATGCTCCTCCACGTCTTCTAGGAAGAGCTAGTCTATTAGCTTTTCCAGTAAATACTAACCAAATCATTACCATAACCAATCAGTGTTAACCATTATATTAGCATATCTCTCTATATAAAACGCACATCCAACGTTGTAATGAAGCCTCAAGTCTCCCAACGTTCTACATTTGTAGTTGTGTTGATCACTTTTTCTCCATGAGTGTCTGCCCCGCCCTCGCGTCACAACGTGATGACGTCGAGGGCGGAGCCCTGACACTCAGCAAATCACATTGCTCGACGAAACGTGACGTGAAACCCATGACGCGTGAAACTGGAGCGCCCCGTGACCGATCGGCACTGCCCCGCAAAGCATAAGGAGAGGCAGCTGGGACCCAAACCACGCCACGTGAGCCTGGACGGAGACGCCGACACCACAGCACTAAGCCGCAAGTGGAGGCACAGTGGGAGTGACCCGAGGAGCACCGAGAGTCCCACAGATGAAGGTTATATTGTATTTTTAAGAGAAGACTTTGATGTAAAGGCATACACTTCTCAGTAAATTTATTCGGCAGAAAAAACAGAATAGCAAAACCTGTTCAAGGGACTAGCCAGCTAGACAAAGAACTCCACTTATAGGCTGCTGGAAAATAGGAAGATTCATTGGCACAGGCAACCGGGATCGAGTCTTTGGAAGGTAAACTATGGAGGGAGGGGGGACCCTAAGACCAGAGAGGGGGGAAGGGGGCCCCCTAAGACCCAGAGAGGGGGGGAAGGGGGGGTCCTCAGACCACAGGGGAGGGGGACCTGAGAGGGGAGGACACTCACTGTCTCACATACGCACTCGCACACTCATTCTCACATACACACTCGCACCCACTCTCACTCTGTCACTCACACACACTTGCACATTCACTCTCTGTCTCTCGCACAGACACTCTCTCAAACATACACACTCCGCGGAAAACCTTGCTAGCGCCCGTTTCGTTTGAGCCAGAAACGGGCCTTTTTTACTAGTATCCAATAAATGGGATTGTCAGTTTACCTAGGTATGACCTGTTATGTTAATGAACGTATATAAGTGATTGTATTTCCTACTTCAATGGAGAGACAGTCACAGCCAGTACCTTTGTGCAAGCAGGGCTGCTCTCTCATGAGAAACAAATCAATTGTATCTGCATTGGCAAGTAATCCTGTTGCTTTCTCATAAGTAACCTTGGGTCTTTTTTTTGTTGTTGTTACATTTGTACCCCGCGCTTTCCCACTCATGGCAGGCTCAATGCAGCTTACATGGGGCAATGGAGGGTTAGATCTGCAAATTGGCTTTAGCTGGTAATTTGGGGTGAGGGCGAAGGAGACCCTAAAATAAAACATTAGAGACTCAGACTATGTGTAGCTGTGGTACTGTAGTCCCATAAGCGATTGATTGTACATATACTTGGAGAATAATAAATAAAAGTATTTTCTTATATATTCTTTGGAGTCTCAGATATAGCAGTACTTTTGTATAGCAGTGTTCTGTACTCCCAGTGAGATATCACTGGTCTGCTAATTGTACAAATACTTGGTAAGAAATAAGGTATCTAATTAAATTCCTAGAGAGATGCAGCCTTGGGTGATTTGTCTCTTCCTAGGTATTGGTGGGTGGACCACCATATTGGGAGTGATAAATTGACCCTAAAAATAGAAATTTTTGTCTAAATATTTTTACTTCTGATTTGTGATCCATTGTTCTGTATTTGATGAGTGTCTGTTGGTGTGACAGTAATGGCAGGTGGGGAAATCAGAGGAAAGGCAGAGGAGAGGGGATCAGAGAGGTGGGCCCTAGCATGTCTAACACCAGTTCTGACCCTTGCTGTATAGCTGATAGGGATCCCAAGCCTCCCCAGCTGAAGACCTCCTCCAAAGACGGCCAGGATTTCTTTTTTTTGTTACATTTGTACCCTGCGCTTTCCCACTCATGGCAGGCTCAATGCGGCTTACATGGGGCAATGGAGGGTTAAGTGACTTGCCCAGAGTCACAAGGAGCTGCCTGTGCCTGAGGTGGGAATCGAACTCAGTTCCTCAGGACCAAAGTCCACCACCCTAACCACTAGGCCACTCCTCCACTCCTTCTACCAAGCTCTGCAATCGGCGACAGCATCCTTGAGTCTCCGACAGCTAAGCATCATTGGCTTAGGGACGTTGCTGCTGCCTGCCAAGCTTGGTAAAAGGGAGTTCTGGCCACCTTCAGAGAGAGTCTTCAGCTGACAGTTTGAGGATCCTTATTAGCTAAAGTATTAATATTTTGTGCTCAGGGCAGGGAAAATATTGCACCCACCCACTTTGGGCTCAGGCCCATCCAAAATTGGGTGTCTGACTATGCCACTGCAGAGGAGACCTGGGGCTCAAAGGATAGATGCTGATCTACCACCACCCCCAGTAATCTGTGTTGATCCAAAGGGTAAAATACCTGGTCAATAGTAAAACTCTAAAGGTGTGCGATCAAAAGGATTAGTAAGAACCAAGAATTTGGTTTTGTCTTTAATTTTAATTTGAAAACAGATACCCAAGATTCCATCAGATCTAGGCCAGATTTAACCAATAACAGAATATCTTGAAAGTCTTGTGCAAAAGGGATATAAATTGTGACATCATCTGCATAGATAAAAGGATGAAACCCATACTCCTCTAAAAGACTGCCTAAAGGTTTCATCATAACATTAAACAAAATGGGTGACGGGGGAACCCTGAGGCACCCCACATTCAGAAGACCAAGGGGGAAAATGTGGAACCAGCAAATTTCGCCTGATAGTATCTGGCCTTTAGGAAACCACGGAACCACTTCGGAACATCACCACGCATTCCGAAGTGGGCTAGCAAATGAAGTAGTGTATCATGGTTGACAATGCCAAATGCACTTTGTAGTTTCTTTATCCTCCATTTATTCCTGATTTCTTTATGTTTATTTTTATTTTTAATTTCTTTAGCCTTGCCTCTCATTTTTCCTAGTTCCACATCTCCTTTCCCCTTTGATTTAAGTTTTGTCTTTTTACCCATTCTAGTCTCTCAGCCTTTCATCTAGATTCTTTCCTAATGGCAGTCTTTTGCCGATTTCATTTCTAGAGCTCATGTTTTTCCTTTGCTTCTCTTGGGCTATCTATACTTGCACTCTTCTCCCCTTTTCTTTCATAGACACCCCTAGCTCCTGCCACCCCGGGTATCCCTTCCAGCCGGGGCCTGGGTGACTCCTGCTTGGCTTGCTTCCCCAGGGAGTAGCCAGAGTCCTATGCCGTGATCAGAAGGCCTTCCTAGCCTGCTTACTCCACAATAGTAGAGGAAACCGGTGAGGTTACAGTTCCTTCCTTTCTTTGTGCCGTCTTTTATCAGGGGTTCAGTAACAAAACCAGAAGGCACTGACAGATTGAGGAGTGGCCTAGTGGTTAGGGTGGTGGACTTTGGTCCTGGGGAACTCAGGAACTGAGTTCGATTCCCACTTAGGCACAGGCAGCTCCTTGTGATTCTGGGCAAGTCATTTAACCCTCCATTGCCCCATGAAAGCCGCATTGAGCCTGCCATGAGTGGGAAAGCGCGGGGTACAAATGTAACAAAAATAAAAAATAAATAAATAAATTCACCAAGTCAATTTTTCTTTAATCAGTTTATTTCCAGAAAACCACTTGACACAAGCCTGCTCCCCGTTGGTAGTGCTAACACAGCTTCATTCCTCCTCTCCTGGTTTAAAGTAACAGTTAATGCCCCTCCCTACCCATCTTCAAATCATTCCTCAAAGCCCACCTCTTCAATGTCGCTTTCGGCACCTAATCACAACACCTCTACTCAGGAAATCTAGACTACCCCAACTTGACATTTCGTCCTTTAGATTGTAAGCTCTTCTGAGCAGGGACCGTCCTTAGTTATTAATTTGTACAGCGCTGCGTAACCCTAGTAGCGCTCTAGAAATGTTAAGTAGTAGTAGTACTGCTGCACACAGAGTTTTCAGGCACCACAGTAATCTTGACATTCAAACTCCTGTAACCTGTCCTTTGGTTCCCTTATTGCAGTCCAATCTCTTAGCAGTGCTCCTTACAGTCTGCCTAGATAGCTTGATGGTCAAGCTCTTCCACAGCTTCCTTCCAAACTTTATTATCCCTTCTTCCCCCTTTTTACACAGGTCCAGTAATAACCTGACCCATAAAGGTTTTACCTTTCTTTTGGAGGCTCGAGCTAGAGCGGAGACGTCCATCAGCTCTACTTCCTCCCCATTCTTCCTATCCCCCTCATTCTTAACCCAAGGCATAACTTCTACCGCCCCTGCCTCCTGCAGCTGTTGCTCATCACTTTGATTGGAACTCCTTTCCCAATCATTCCCTTCCCCCTCTGCTTCCTGTGAGTCATGGGTTTTACCTTGCCCTGGTGGTTTCTGGGGACTGCAGTTCTCTCTCCTATATTGATCTCTTACTGAGCTCTCTTCCACCAGAGGGTGAACTTTTTTTTCCCGGGGGGAGTCTGGGACTTGTGGTCCCTTTCCCTGGGAGGAAAGTTCTCCTCCTGCTTCCTCCTCCACTTATCTAATGTAGTGCTTCGGCTACCCTGCTCACACTCCTCATCTCTTCTTTATGCACTTCTTTCCTCCCCCTCCTCCTATCACAGATCCTCCATGTCTCTTCTTTTCTACTTCCTTCTGATTTTGTTCTCACTCCTAGCTCATTCCCCTTCCACTGCTTACCACGCTTCTTTTCCCTCCCTGTCTTTTATTTGTCCATCTCACTTCTCATCTTTGTCCTCTTTCTTCCTACTTGCATCTTCCCCTTCTCAGACTCTTTTTTTTTTTTTTTTTTTCCCCCCCCCTCCTATGTTATGTCTCTCTTCACTTGTTCTCATCTTTTTCTCACTTCTTCCTCTGTTCTTTTCCCATAGAGCAGGTTGTAGTGACTCGGATCATGCACTGTGCTGTCGGTCCCCTGGCCCCTTCTCCTGCTACTGGTGTGTAACTGGTTTGATATAGAAAGAATTTTCCCCATGTGGGGTAGGGGAAGGAAAGGTAACAATGCCAGGGTGGGGGGGATTGGAAGGAAGCGAAGGAGGAAATTTGGTGATGAGTAGTGTGTCACAAGAAGGAGGAAGAGGGGATGAGAGATGGAGGTAAGGAGGGCAGAAGGTGATGTTTAAGAGAGCAGGTGTGGAGGGAAGGTTAATGATGCTAGAAATATGTGTTGAGAGAAGGCAATATAGTGCTGAGAGGATGGGAGAGAGGAAAAGGTGAAAGTATGCAATAGCAAATTTGAACCCAGTGCTAGGTGTGTTGCAACACACAGGCTGAAAACCATTTCCTTAGAAGTGTTCTAGAGTATTCTGTAATGTTTGCAGTGCTGCCTTGTCATAGGCATGGTTTTTGCAATCTGAGTCATGGATGGGTGCGGACTTAAAATAAGCAAAGTATGCAACTACCTAGGGCCCTGATGGCGAACCTGTGACACGCGTGTCAGTACTGACACGCGTAGCCATTTTCAGTGACACGCGGCCGCATGTGGCCGCATACAGAGAAGCAGCGGAGTTCCTTGCTGACACCCGGGGCGGATCGCCGATGCGCCCCCCCCCCCCCCCGGTGCAGCGCGACCTCCCCCCCCCCCCCCCCCCCGGCGAAATCACCCGGTGCATGTTTACCCGCTGGGGGTGTGCCGTGTGCGCTCCTATTGGCTCCCTCCCTGCTGCTCCCTCTGCCCCGGCTCCTCACTTCCGGCCGGCGGAGCAGAGAGCAGCGGAATGCCGTGGGGGACGCATCTCTGAGGGCCCTGTGATCACCATTACCAGCAACCATCATCCAATCTACTGTTCTGGGGTGTCGTGGATTTGTAATTGACCACCATTACTGAGATAGGTGAGGGGGAGGCTGGGAGAGGCGAGGGCATGTGCTATGGGTGCCGTTTCCCGCCATTAGAAATAGCGGCAGCCATCTTAATTTACATAAGGTGGTCAGTTAGGCTAGTTAGGGCTAACAGGCTATCTATAATTCTATCTTCTGTCTCTGCCCCCCTGATGGAGAACTCAAAAAATAAAAAACCAAGGTTAAGTAAAGGAAGTGGTAGTAGCAGTAGCCGACCCTTTCAAGAGACATGGACCGAGATGTATGGCATTATAGAAAAAAATGGCAGATCATTTTGCGTTCTATGTACTGAAACGGTAGTAAGCAGAACGTGGAATATAAATAGACATTTTGAAACTAATCATTCCCAGCTCTTGAAAAAAAGTGAGGATGAACGGAAGGAATACATTTCCAGGCAGCTACACTTTTATAAGAGCCAATCTAAGTCCATCCTTAAATTTGTAAAAGGTTCTACAAATTTAACATCTGCAAGTTTGAGCATTGCTCACTCCATTGCTCAGCATGGAAAAGCACTCAGTGAGGGAGAATTTATTAAAGAAACTCTCCTAAGATGTGCACCAGTTCTATTTCACGATATGCAGAATAAAGATGCAATTATTAAGAGAATATCTGAGTTACCAGGAAATTTGGAGTGCCTGGATCCGATTACCAGACACTTTTAGCACCCTGAAAAATATAGCAATGGCTTTACTCACAATTTTTCCCTCTACGTACTTTTGTGAAACCTTATTCTCAGCGTTAAATAATATCAAAACCAACAAAAGAAACAGATTGACAGATGAAGTTAGTAGCGCTTGCTTGGGCTTGAAGTGTACAAAATACCAACCTTCAATTGAAGATTTAGCCAATGAAATTCAGCAACAAAAAAGTCGCTAATAGGCAGATTAGTTAAAGAATTCCTCCTCCCCCTCACTTATCTTAGTTCATGGCACCCCACACAAGTTAAATAATATCAAGACCAACAAAAGAAACCGACTGACAGATGAACAAAGAAGTCACTAAGTAGGTAAGTTAAATAATTAGTTTTTGGTTTATTAAATACAGTTTTATATTACAATTATACATTTTTGTTATTTAAACTATAAATATCGCGAAATTATGGTTTTTTTCTCGAAGTGACACACCACCCGAGTTATGCTCGGTTTTTTGGCGAATTTTGACACACCAAGCTCAAAAGGTTGCCCATCACTGACCTAGGGACTGCTGTCTCCTTACAGGAAGTGACGATCTTATTTAGGCCAGCTAGCTGGTGTACACAGCATTGAAGGGGGATCTTCTGGGCCCATTATAACTTTGTAGCGTGCTGGCATTTATCATATTTGTTATGATCTGTGCTGTTTAATGTGTAGATTTTTGACACTGTATCATGCTAGTGCTATTACTAAGAGTCATTCTGTTATCTCCGAGTTTACCTCATTGATTGTATTTATGCACTAGTAAAAAAGGCCCGTTTCTGACACAAATGAAACGGGCGCTAGCAAGGTTTTCCTCGGAGTGTGTATGTTTCAGAGAGTGTATGTGAGAGTGACTGTGTGTGAGAGAGAGAGAGAGTGAATGTGCGAGTGTGTGAGAGAGAGAGTGTGTCTGTGAGTGTGTGTGTGTGAGAATGAGTGTATGCAAGTGCGTATGTGAGACACAGTGTGAGAGAGAGTTTGTTTCACACAGAGACAGTGTGTGTGAGACACAGACTCTGTGAGACTGAGTGTATGAGACCAAGCGAGTGTGTAAGTGTGTGACACACAGAGAGTGAATGTGATACAGTTTGAAACATAGAGTGTGTGAGAGACAGAAAGACATTGATTGTGAGAGAGAGAGTGTGTGAGAGAGTGTGTGTGTGACAGAGATGCCCCCCCCCCCCCTCTCTCTCTCTGGTGTCTGAGCGTTACTGTGCAGGACGCTGAGCTCTGGCTGTGCTTCAAGGAACTGACCAATCCTATTTAATAGAATGCACCTCCAACATTCTGACGCCGAGAAACCTCGTGCTTGTGACGAACCCGGAAGTACGTGATGTCAATTCAGAAGATGGATACAGAGAGCAGGAATGCCTCAGCCATGCAGTCAGCTTCAGAATGTTGGAGGTGCGTTTTATTATATAGGATATGTTTGATCGTTTCACTTTTGTTATCCTTTATGCTAAATTGTAAGTTTTATGTTAAGCTATGGGACTTATTTTCAAAGCAAGTAGACTTACAAAATTCCATAGGTTACTATGTAACATTGTAAGTCTCTATACCTGCTGTGCAGGGCCTTGGGTAAAACTCCTCATAAAGGTGATAAATCCCAATAAATACAAATAAAATGATTTTGGAGGGAGGTGGCCTGCTTTTTCAATGTCTAGGGGCAGCTGGAGCATTAAATCTACCATGAGTCTTGAGAGTTAGTGCTGTTCTGATATGGCAGGTGTGTTGCATATGTTAATTTAGTGTGCCTGGTAATGGAGTGAGTTTGTCATTATTACTGAGATAACATCAGAATTTGAATTTGTTTTTGCATGTTGAGTAGCAAGGAGAGCTATCCTAGCTCTGGCACTGCAGCCGTTATTAGGGATACTTTTATGAATATGAGTGTCCGTCTGTAGAAATGCTGGACAGAATAAAGAAACAGGGGCTGAAGTTTGCAGGGAAACGTCAGATCCAGATGCAGTTAATGAAATAAACATTTGGAAGTCTCTCTGTTGTGGTTTGTGGTATTAGGCTGCTATGGTTTCCTGTGGTGCAAGATGGTTCCCCTCCATTCTGTAGAGATTTCCTCACTTTGTTTTATAGGATGATTGCTTGAATTATGCTAGCAAATAATCTTAATATATTTATTGTGGGATTATAACTGGCCTAACTTTTCTTTATTGTATATAGGGTTCTAAAAGTGTCTGTAAAATGGAGTATAAAACTCCCAGATACCCTTGGGTATGCATACCTTGGGCTGCCACTGCAACTTTAAAAAAAAAAAAAACAACCAACCCAGACAGACATGAATTTGTTTGGGTTTTTTATTTCTGAAAAATCATAATAGAATTTGTTGAATGATGATAAATACTTTTAAGCAAAATGACAAAATTATCTGTTTTCTGGCCAATCTTTTTGTGGCTGTGACCCCATGATTATGGAGAAATAAAATTATGACCCCCCCCCCTTAAAGGTGTAGACTAATGATGTGCCTATGAAGAGCCCACCTAGGTTGTGACCCCAAACAGGAGTTGAAACTGTAACCCCAACTTAGGAATTGAAACGGTAAGACATAAGAGGAGGTCTAGTTACCCCAATCTATAGGCAAGGGGATACTAGTACTGTGGGGAGATTGAGTGAAGCTTGTGTGTTTTACGTTTATAGTTGATGGTTGAATACATTGCTTTAATTTTAATATGTTTTCCCCCAATTCCAGTTTGTAGTAGTTTATGTTAAAACATTTTATAACTCTCCTATTAATATATACTAGGACAGGGGTAGGCAACTCCAGTCCTCGAGAGCCGCAGGCAGGTCAGGTCTTCCGGATATCCACAATGAATATGCAGGAGATAGATTTGCATACCATGGAGGCAGTGCTTGCAAATCTATCTCCTTCATATTCATTGTGGATATCCTGAAAACCTGACCTGCCTGCGTCTCTTGAGGACCGGAGTTGCATACTACTACTTATCATTTCTAAAGCACTACTAGACGTACGCAGCACTGTACACTTGAACATAAATAGACAGTCCCTGCTTGACAGAGCTTACAGTCTAATTAGGACAGACAGAACAAACAAGAGATAAGGCATTATTAAAGCGAGGATGATAAAATAAGGGTTCTGAACAAAGTGAATAAGGGTTAGGAGTTAAAAGCAGCATCAAAAAGGTGGGCTTTTAGCTTAGGTTTGAAGATGGCCAGACATGGAGCTTGATGTACTGGCTCAGGAAGTCCATTCCAGGCATATGGTGCAGCAGGATACAAGGAATGGAGTCTGGAGTTAGCAGTGGAGGAGAAGGGTGCAGATAAGAGAGATTTACCCAGTGAACGGAATTCTCGGGGAGGAATGTAAGGAGAGATGAGAGTGGAGAGGTACCGAGGAGCTGCAGAGTGAATGCACTTATAGGTCAATAAGAGGAGTTTGAACTGTATGCGGAAACGGATAGGAAGCCAGTGAAGTGACTTGAGGAGAGGGCTAATATGAGCATAACGACACTGGCAGAATATTAGTCGTGCAGCAGAATTTTGAACAGATTGAAGAGGAGAGAGATGGCTAAGTGGGAGACCTGTAAGAAGCAAGTTGCAATAGTCTAAGCGAGAGGTGATAAGAGTATGGATGAGGGTTCTGGTAGTGTGCTCAGAAAGGAAAGGGCGAATTTTGGTGATATTATAGAGAGAAACGACAGGTTTTAGCAGTCTGCTGACTATGTGCAGAGAGGGAGGAGTCGAAGATGACCCCAAGGTTACGAGCTGATGAGACAGGAAGGATGAGAGTGTTATCCACACAAATAGAGAATGGGGGAGGAGGAGAGGTTGGTTTAGGGGGAAAGATGAGAAGCTCAGTCTTGGTCATGTTTAGTTTCAGATGGCGCTGAGACGTCCAGGCAGCAATGTTAGGCAGGCTGATACTTTGGCCTGGATTCCTGCTGAGATTTGTGGTGTGGAGAGGTAGATCTGAGAGTCATCAACGTAAAGATGATACTGAAAACCATGGGATGAGATCAGAGTACCAAGGGAAGAAGTATAGATGGAGAAAAGAAGAGGTCCCAGGACAGATCTCTGAGGTGCACCAACTGACAGTGGGCTAGAAGTAGAGGAGGATCCACTAGAGTATACGCTAAAGGTACGCTGGGAGAGATAAGAAGAAAACCAGGAAAGAACAGAGCCCTGAAATCCAAGTGAGGACAGCGTATCAAGGAGTAGGCTGTGATCAACAGTGTCAAAAGCAGCAGATAGATCGAGAAGGATGAGTATAGAATAGAGACCTTTGGATCTGGCCAGGAACAGATCATTGGAGACTTTAGCAAGTGCTGTTTCAGTTGAATGAAGGGGGCGAAAGCCAGATTGAAGTGGATCAAGAATAGCTTGAGATGAAAGAAAGTCAAGGCAACGGCGGTGAACAGCACGTTCAAGTATCTTGGATAGGAAAGGGAGGAGGGAGATGGGGCAATAGTTGGAAGGACAGGGTCCAAAGAAGGTTTTTTTTTAAGGAGTGGTGTGACTACGGCATGTTTGAAGGCATCAGGAACAGTCGCAGTGGACAGTGAAAGATTGAGGATATGACAGATAAAAGGGATGACAGTAGGAGAGATAGTGTTAAGTAGATGGGTGGGAATAGGATCAGAGGAACAGGTAATTGGTTTCGAGGAGGAAATAAGATGTGTAGTTTCCTCTTCAGTGATTTCAGAAAAGGAAGAAAAGGAGGCAGGGGTTGGAGGGTTGAGAGAATGGACTAAGGGAAGGAGAGGTGGAGGTGACCTGGTTGAGAATTCAAGTTTAATCTTGTGAACCTTATCAGGACCAAGAGTCACCCGACGTGTTGGAGCTTGTGGCAGGTACTCTGGTCTGACCTATTTGGCTGATGCTCTCTATGATTTAGTTCGGGCCTCAGCCAAGCAGAAGGCTCTGGTGGTGAATTTGCGCCGATTGCTGTGGCTGCACCATTGGGTAGCAGACATGGCATCGAAGCAACGTCTTAATAAGCTGCCTTTTTGCGGGAAGGACGAGGAGAAGATCATTAAGGATTTGGGGGATTCCAAATCCCAGTGCCTTCCAGAGGACGGGCCTTAACCAGCCACTAGGACTGGAGTGTCATGACCTCGGTTTCGTGAGACTCTGTGGTACCGGCCGGGTCAGCCTTCTGGGACCTTCCAGCAAGCCAAATTTCTACAGCGACCGTCCTTTCGCAGTGACAAGAGGTCAGTTCCTGGGTGCTCCATGCAATGATGGGGTGCAGGTCCATTCTTCCATGTGTCTGAATTCATCTACTGCTGACGCTATGGAAGGAAAAATGGTCTTACCTGATAAGTATCCCTCCCTGTCGTTCTGTTGCTCTCTCAGTGGTGGTCCCCTCCTGAGGAGTTTTTCAGGTGCAATGTTTCAACAACAACCCGCTCCCCCCCCCCCCCCCCCCCCCCCAGATACAGATAGGTCAGCAACACGTTATACGTTGCGGTTGGAGGTTGATTTGTGAGGAAGGTTGGCAGTTGTTTTATCTCGGCTTTCTGTTTTTTGATGTGACATATACTGAAGGAAGAAGGGGCTTGATGTCCAGTATCACTACGTTCTTTCAGTGTTTTCTATCTCCATCTGCTGGTAGATGGGTACAATACACCAGTTTCTGGATTTCATCTGCTGCAACTAAAGGAAAGAAAATTTATCAGGTGAGACAAAATTATCAATATAACTAATGGTTCCTTAATCCACCCCTCCATGATATTTATAAACAATTAGTATAGAAGCTACAGGTCTATAATTTGAAGTCTCCTGTAAATTTCCTTTAGGATTTTTTGGTATGGGGGTTAAGTTATTATTTCATCTCCCGTATTTGGAAAAACACCTATACCTAAATAGGGATTAAGCCAAGCAGTTAGCAAATCCAAAAATAATGGTGTGGCACATTTCAACACCCTCACTGGACAAACATCTAGTGAACAAATAGATTTTGAATAATATCTCGTTAAGGTAAGATAGTTCTGCTCATGGAGGAGAGCAGTGCAGGTTAGTGTAAATTCCAGGGGTGGGCTTTGATTGGGGGCAATCTGAATTTGGCTTTAAGATGAAATGTACAGAGTTTTTCAATTCTGAAACAAGGGTGGGCTATTAGAAACAATACAGTATTTGTTTTGAAAAAGGAACATAAGGTAAGGTCAGCGTACATGTAAAACAATGCTTAATTTTCCTTTCAGAATTAAGGACATGAATGTTCTCAGTTCAGGAAAAAGATTGTGTAGTGCTAACAAGATTATAATTAATTTGCTTGTTCATTCTTAGGTTGCTAAATATGTCCAAGGAATTCTCTAATAACTTTTAATTGTACTTTTGTAGCAGACATCCTTAATGGTCATTTTCATGTAGCTATTGGTAAAAATTCAAATGAAAATGTTAATCTTCACTACCAAGCAAATTCTGTAACTGTTGGAACTATATAACAGATTAGAGCTCTTGATGTTGATGAATGTACATAGCGTTGATTTAAATTACATTGTGTTTTTACAGGAAAAATTTTAAAACTACAGCCTAGAAGAGATTTGCGAGGTAAGAGAATTTGTAATAAATGTCTGTTCTCCCACCCCAAATTTGGTTTTCTTCATTTAAGTAGTTGGAAGGTTATTTTTCCCCCAGTTCGATGGATAGGTTTTTGTGACCTATTTTATGTAATTTCTTCCCAATTTTTTGTTATGTTGTAAAGGATAAAATGATCTGTAGTTATAACATACCACTATATATAGAAAATCTGACACTTTATGTATATAAAGATCAATGTTCTGATGCTGTTTTCCCTGTGTGTTCTATAAATCAAAAAATTAAATGAAAGAAGTGTATGTATAAACAAAATGTCAAACAGCATTGTTGACGTGGCTTAGAAAAGGAACAGACTTGCTGCAATCTCATTTTTGTGCAAGAAGAGCAGCAGCATGAGGTGAGTTGCTGAGAGCTTTGAGTGCCAAGCAAGCTGAAATGAAGGCATGCAAAAGCTGATCAATAGACATTTCTGGTGCTGAAGATATTCCCTGGCACTGCCAGTTGACACAGGCAGTATTTTCATTACATGCAAATGATCTGCCTTTGTGTATGAGAGACTTGGACAAGTGTCTAGTGAGCTCATGTGGAGATGAGCACTGACCAAGATTTACTGTGTTTTAGTCTAACAGAACCTACAAACAAAGAATGCCTATATTGTGCCTAGAGTACTATGCAGCTGAATGTTTCAGAAAAGGTTCATTTGCGGATTAATACCTTTCAAATATTTGAACATCTGTATCATATCACCCCTGTTTCTCCTTTCCTCCAGGGTATACGTGTTCAGGTCAGCAAGTCTCTCCTCATACGTCTTGTTACGCAAATCCCATACCATTCTCGCAGCTTTTCTTTGCACCGCTTCGATTCTTTTTACATCCTTAGCAAGATACGGCCTCCAAAACTGAACACAATACTCTAGATGGGGCCTCACCAACGACTTTCTTCTGCTGATCACACCTCTCTCTATACAGCCCAACAACCTTCTAGATACAGCCACCGCCTTGTCACACTGTTTTGTCGCCTTCAAATCCTCAGATACTATCACCCCTATCACCCTTGCTAAGGATGTAAAAAGAATCGAAGCGGTGCAAAGAAAAGCTGCGAGAATGGTATGGGATTTGCGTAACAAGACGTATGAGGAGAGACTTGCTGACCTGAACACGTATACCCTGGAGGAAAGGAGAAACCGGGGTGATATGATACAGACGTTCAAGTATTTGAAAGGTATTAATCCGCAAACGAACCTTTTCCGGAGATACGAAGGCGGTAGAACAAGAGGACATGAAATGAGATTGAAGGGGGGCAGACTCAAGAAAAATGTCAGGAAGTATTTCTTCACGGAGAGAGTGGTGGATGCTTGGAATGCACTCCCGCGGGAGGTGGTGGAGAGGAAAACGGTAACGAAATTCAAACATGCGTGGGATAAACATAAAGGAATCCTGTTCAGAAGGAAAGGATCCTCAGGAGCTTAACCGAGATTGGATAGCAGAGCCGGTAGTGGGAGGCGGGGATAGTGTGGGGCAGACTTATACGGTCTGAGCCAGTGGTGGGAGGCGGGGCTGGAGGTTGGGAGGCAGGGATAGTGTGGGGCAGACTTATACGGTCTGTGCCAGAGCCGGTGGTGGGAGGCGGGGATAGTGCTGGGCAGACTTATACGGTCTGTGCCAGAGCCGGTGGTTATACGGTCTGTGCCAGAGCCGGTGGTTGGGAGGCGGGGCTAGTGCTGGGCAGACTTATACGGTCTGTGCCCTGAAGAGCACAGGTACAAATCAAAGTAGGGTATACACAAAAGTAGCACACATGAGTTGTCTTGTTGGGCAGACTGGATGGACCGTGCAGGTCTTTTTCTGCCGTCATCTACTATGTTGCTATGTTACATGCAGTCACACTTAATACCTCCAGCCTTTTTCTCGGTTCTAAAAGTGCATAAGGAGGCTTGCGAAGTGAAGCGGGAATGGTGTTGCTGGTTTTGATACATTTTGACATGTGGTTATTACTTTCTGTTAAGGAATCGACAGCTATGGATGGGTCCTCTGGTGATGTGGACTTCTCCGAGCTCACTTTTGGTTATGCTACAGTTGCTTGCCGAAAGGTAAGTGACTAATTTACTAGGTCCTGTTAACTTTTGTATTTATATGCAGTAGGAAGTCTAGCACTATTTCTTAAACCTAGCTTCACTGCCTCTTGGGTCTTGTTAGTATTGTAACCAGTGGAAGAATTTGTTTTATTTATTTAGTACCTGGCATCTGGGAGCTGAGGGAGGCTCTGGGAGGCATGCGCAGTAGTGTCAATGGAGCCCTGCACTGACACTGGCAAGTTTAAAAATACTGAAAATATATTTTAAAAGGGGATTGTATGCATTTCAAGATTAGAATTCAGATGCTGGAAACTTTTACTTATTAGCTACTAGTAAAAAAGGCCGGTTTCTTAACGCAATGAAACGGGCGCTAGCAATGTAATGAGTTCCTGCCATTAATGTTTCCACGGTTGTATTCTGAATATAATTGTTGTTTACATGTGTAAGATTCCTTTATATACAATATTTTTTGTGTAAACTGTGTTACAGTGTGGTAAAAGTTTTCCTTGTTCAGGCCCTTCAATCAGTTTAACAATCGCATCAGAAGAGCTCCTTACTCGTGAGAATGCAACATACAGTTGTCCATGTGAGAGACTGAGAGTGACAGTGTGTGTTTTACAGACACTGTAAGAGAGAGATACACAGTGTGACTGAGTGTGTGTGTGATGTCTGTCTGTGTGTGTGTGTGTGTGTTTGAGTGACACAGTGATTAAATGTTTGTCTTCCCTTCCGTTCTGTGCACTTGCCTCCACTGATGTTCGTACCTCCCTGTATATGATTGTTTGTTAGAGATTCAATCCACTCCACTTCCCTCCTCCAAGTTCCGTTCTGTCTGATTGGTTCTTCGTTCCTGTGACGTCGCGTTTGTTTGTTTGGCAACTATGCAGCATTCCGTTTCCTCGACGTGAGGGCGGGGACAGTGAGAGCCAATGAAACGCTGAACTACAGACTTATGAACCCTACACTGCCACAGTGCCACAGAGTCAGCTTCAGAATGTTGGAGGTGCTTTTTATTATATAGGATAAGGTTTTTGAAGTTTAGAATTCAAGTAAATGAGTCAGTTTTTGAAGGGTTCTAGTTTGGGTATTTAAGGTTCAATGTTCTTGGAAATTTTTAGAGAATAAACATTAGGCCATGGCTATGACATAAATTGTGAAATTTGAGTCCAAAACGAAGGGTTTATATATTTTTATCCTAAAATACCTGATGGCAAGTTTGACTCTCAAGCTCAGCGTTTGTCGGAAGTGGAAAAGAGAGTATCCTCAGGAAAGGATGAAGCAAAAGTAATGGCATCTCAGATTACTATGCTGCAAAAGGAAACTGAAGAATTGTGGGAGCGACTGGAGTAGCAGGAAAATACAGCGAGAAGGAATAATATCAGAGCTCTTGGCTTACCGGAGTCTGTGAAGGACAAAAACTTGTACCATTTTTTTGATTCATGGCTGCCAGAGCATTTGGGCCTTGAGGGTGGACGGAGTATTTTCTGCTGCGATCGAGCGCACCAGATTTGCGCCAGAGGAGAGCTCAAATCTAAACCACAAACGGCGATAGCACATTTCACAAACTGGCAGGCGAAGGAATTGCTGCTGAAGACTTACCAAACTCAAGCCTCTCTGGAATATGAAGGTCACCGCTTGCTTCTTTTTGACGATTATTCATCAAGGGTAGCAATACTTAGCAAGGTCATGGCACCCACGTGTACGGCGCTGCACAGAAAGGGAATCCGGTTTGCACTGCTTTATCCCGCCAAGCTGCGAGTATGGCAGGGAGACCAGTTGATCCTCTTCAGTGATGTGGGAGAGGCGAAAGCATTTCTGCACAAAATCAACCAGGGGGAGAAGAATGGGAGTTGAGAAGCACTGAGACCGAATCCCGTAGCGGTAACTATTTGATTATCTGAGGTTTCCAGAGGGGGTTTTCTTTGCCGGCATTTTAAAGCTGGGATGGAACTTCTCTCTGTTGTGCCGGTAATGGAAATTCCTATTTGTTTTTTTCTCCTTGAAAGTGGACTTTGTGGCATGTTGGCAGCTGAACAGGTTGCCCGGACTTTAAGTTTAAATGTGTATTTTTGTATAATTTTCTACAGTTTTTGTAACTTTTCATATTTTGACAGTTGTATTGAAGAGATACCAAGGGATCTACATATTTCATGGATAACGTGATCGGACTCAGCCAGTGAATCTTATTGCATGTTATGTTTTTTTTTTTTTTTGGGGGGGGGGGGGGGCGCCTCCCAGCGGGTCTCGGGTAGGAGAAGGATGGGAGGTTGTTATGGAGGGGGGGTTAAGGGGGAGGCGGGTGTATGGGGAAGGGGGGGGTTTCCAGGCTGTGACTGTATGTCTGAGGTGTGTGTGTGGAGGTGAATGTTAGTGTGCAGTGGGGGGAGGGGGGGAGGTAATAGCAGTAGTTTCGAGTTTACAGAGAACCTGCGCTTCTTCAGTACTTCAGGGATTTTTGATCTACTTAGTGTAAAAGGGGGGGGGGGACTCGGTGGGTTAGCTGGGAGACCCACGAGGTTATTTTGTCATTTGCATACTTTGTTGTCTGCATCTCTCTTGATTGCAAATGGTTAAGTTGAAAGTAATAACTTTAAATGTTGACAGTATCCATTCCCCTGTAAAGAGGACTAAGATTTTATCCTGGTTAAAAAAAGAGGGTACTGATATATATACAGGAGACACACTTATCTGCACTAGAGCACCAAAAATTGAGGAGGGGCTGGGTGGGAGAGGTGGTGAGTTCTTCCTATAATAATAGGCGGAGAGGAGTGGCCATCCTAATTCATAAACAACTGCCTTTTCATACCCACAAAATTGTCCAGGATAAAGAGGGCAGATTTGTAGTCTTAATTGGAGAGCTTTGGGGACATCATATTTTGTTATGTAACGTTTATGGTCCTAACACATACATTTTTCTCTGACCTGGTGGCTACGCTGGTGCCTTACTCTTCCTGCCATCTTATAATGGGGGTGGGGTGGGGGGGGATTTCAATATAACGACGGACCCATCGATTGACTGTAAACCATCAAAATTGGGAAGTAGACATTCGGATGCTAGGGGGTTAAATTTCCTATCTAGTAGATTAGACTTGGTAGACACATGGAGAGTCCTTCGTCCCCATGATGGGGAGTTTACCTTTTTCTCCCATCCTCATAATGTGTACTCTAGGCTAGACTATCTTTTCTTGGCCCGTGCTCTATTTCTGCGAGTTACAGAGTCCTGCATAGTTGATATTGCATTCTCTGATCATTCAGCGGTTAATGTGAGCATTTCTTTCGCTACAGAGCCGGGTGAGCGGGTCTGGAAGTTTTCACCTTTCTTGTATAATGACACGGATTTCTGGGTGTACCTGAGAGAAAAGTGGTTGGATTACCAGGCACATAACAATACACCAGAGAAGTCCAGGCATCTACTGAGAAGCGTCAAAGGCAGTTATGCGGGGCCATATAATATCTTATACCTCAGCTCAGAAGAGGAGGAGGGAAGTGGAGCTTATGCGTCTCTCACAGGAATTTCAGCAACTGCGTAGGTGTCACATGCTACACATGACCGATGAAAATAGGAGACACCTGATGCAGATTAGACAGAAACTTGATGCTCTATTGAATAAAAGAGCAGAGAGGGATATTTACTTCCAACGTTTCAAGCTTTTTAAATGGGGTAGTAAATCAGGTAAGCTATTAGCTAATTTAGAGCGGCCCTCCCATAAAAAGCAGGTGATTACCTCTGTCAAGGATGATTTGGGACAGGAATATATTAGGGAAACTCACATTATGGACCAGTTTGAAAGTCAGGAAGCGTGTGAGGTGTTTTTTTCAGCAATTGAAGTTACCTGTTCTTACACTAGAGCAGCTTAAACTCTCCTATATCGGATCAGGAGATCAGTAGGGGAATTAAGATCCTAAAGCTGACTAAAGCCCTGGGGCCAGATGGATTCAGCCCAGAGTACTACCGTATTCTGAGTGACTTGGTTATCACGCCTCTGAGAGAGGTGTTTAATGGATTAAGGGAGGAGAGTATGGGGTTATAGCAGAAGATGGCCCATATAGTGTTAATTCCTAAACCGGGGAAGGACCCTGCTCAGGTGTGGTTCTACCGACCTATATTACTTTTAAATCAGGATGTTAAATTACTGGCGGCTGTAATGGCCAGGCGCCTGAATGTGGTAATTCCCTTCCTTGTGCATGAAGACCAGGTGGGTTTTGTCCCAGGTCATTATGCCTCAATGAATCTCTATCAAGCGCTGCTGACCATACATGAGCACAGCGGGAAGGGAGGAATGGGGGCTATAGTGGGGCTAGATATGGAGAAAGCTTTCTGTCATGGCAGTACCTTTTTTGGGTTTTAGAACGATTTGGTTTAAGAGGGGCTTTTGTTAATTGGGTATCTGCTCTCTACTGTTCACCACAGGCACAGCTGATAATAAACAATAAACTCACGGATAGCTTTTCTCTACAGAGAGATACCAGACAGGGGTGCCCCCTGTCCCCACTTCTTTTTCTTCTAGCTATAGAGCCCCTGGCTTCAAAGATTTGGGGGTAGTGATTGTATACAGGGTATTATGATAGGAAGTAGGGAGTCACATATAAATCTATTTGCAGATGATAATTTGTTATATCTGGCGAATGCACCTTGTGGCTTACCAGAGGCATTGTCTCTTGTACGAGCCTTTGGAGATCTCTCGGGCTTATGGGTCAACTGTGCTAAATTGGAGCTCCTTCCTTTGTCTGGGTGGGCCGGAGATTCTTGGGTGATCACATTATCCATCCCCCCAGTAAAAGGCCCAATGAGATATCTGGCAGTCTATTTAAGCACTAACCCAGCTTTGTTCTACAAGTGTAACGTTCTGGATCCAATTGATAGATTCAGGAGGTTGTGTGAAGCTTGGAAGGACTTGCCGATTTCTTTGTTTGGTAGGGTGGCGCTGGTGAAAATGATACTGCTGCCCAACTTGTTGTACCCGCTCCAGGCTGTCCCTGTTTGGATACTACATAGAGATGAACGCCTCTTCCGCTCTTTAATTTGCTCTTTCATCTGGCGCCAGAGGAGGGCGAGAATTGGGAACCAGAAGTTAATTTTAGATAGATGTTTAGGAAGCCTTGATCTTCCGGACCTCCGTCTATATAATGTGGCCGCCCTGATGCGCTTTATTTTTGAGGGAATGACGGGGACCTGTCGTTATTCTCCCCCAGGATGAATGGATGCCTGGAGTTGCCCTTATTCGCTTATAAATCTAGTGCACTTGTCTTTGGGTTCTGGTTCCCTGGTTGCTCCTAAATTGAGATTCCTTCAGCCGCTACATAGGGCTTGGTGTTGGTGGCGTGGACATCAGGGGCGCCCCCTGATGCCTCACCTTTTATGAGTCTTGTGGGTAATCTGGCATTCCTGGCGGGTATAGGTTGTCCACCTGGTATAAAATTATGAAAATGACCATACCTTTGGGGGGGATGGAGAGGCTGGTGCAGCACTGGAACAGGGACCTGGGTACTGAGTTTACACGTGTTTGTTTTAGTGCGCTCTTCTCCACCTTATATGAGATGGTTAAGGCAGCAGATTTGCAAGAAACACAATATAAAATACTGCATAGATCTTACATGACTAGGTCCAGGGGTGCTGCACTAGGGATAATGAATGCTGCCTTAGATGCCGTAGTGGTAGAGGCACACTTATTCATACTTCCTTAGAAAAAAAAACTTAGGAAGGGGGACAACTGAGAGGGTAAAAACTGTACATCAGGCATGGGCGCTGTTCAAAATTACCATCCTGGAGGCCCAGGCCAAACATATTCCGCGAATTAGAAAAGAAAGACGGAAGTCCAAAAGACAGCCGGCGTGGTTGAAAAGTGAGGTGAAGGAAGCTATTGGGGCTAAAAGAAACGCCTTCAGAAAATGGAAGAAGGAACTGTCTGAAAATAACAAGAAGCAGCATAAGGAGTGTCAAAGCAAATGCAAGGCGCAGATAAAGAAGGCCAAGAGGGATTACGAAAAAAAGATAGCATTAGAGGCAAAAAAAACATAGCAAAAATTTTTTCGGTATATTAAAAGCAGGAAGCCGGCAAAAGAATCGGTTGGGCCGCTGGATGACTGAGGGGTAAAAGGGGCGATCAAGGAACATAAAGACGTAACGGAGAGATTGAATATATTCTTTGCTTCGGTCTTCACCGAGGAAGATTTGGGTGGGATACCGGTGTCGGAAATGGTATTTCAAGCGGACGAGTTGGAGAAACTTACTGACTTCAACAGTAAACCTGGAGGACGTAATGGGGCAGTTCAGCAAACTGAAGAGTAGCAAATCTCCTGGACCGGATGGTATTCATCCTAGAGTACTGATAGAACTGAAAAATGAGCTTGCAGAGCTACTGTTAGTGATATGCAATTTATCCTTAAAATCGAGCGTGGTACCAGAAGATTTGGAGGGTGGCCAATGTAACGCCGATTTTTAAAAAAGGTTCCAGGGGTGATGCGGGAAATTATAGACCGGTGAGTCTGACATCGGTGCCGGGGAAAATGGTAGAGGCTATTATCAAAAACAAAATTACAGAGCACATCCGAGGACATGGATTACTGAGACCAAGTCAGCACGGCTTTTGTGTGGGGAAATCTTGCCTGACCAATTTACGTCAATTCTTTTGAAGGAGTAAACAAACATGTGGACAAAGGGGAGCCGATTGTGTATCTGGATTTTCAAAAGGCGTTTGACAAGGTACCTCATGAAAGGCTACAGAGGAAATTGGAGGGTCATGGGATAGGAGGAAATGTCCTATTGTGGATTAAAAAGTGGTTGAAGGATAGGAAAAGAGTGGGGTTAAATGGGCAGTATTCACAATGGAGGAGGGTAGTTAGTGGGGTTCCTCAGGGGTCTGTGCTAGGACCACTGCTTTTTAATATATTTATAAATGATTTAGAGATGGGAGTAACTAGCAAGGTGGTAAAATTTGCTCATGACACAAAGTTATTCAAAGTCGTTAACTCGCGACAGGATTGTGAAAAGTTACAGAAGGACGTTACGAGACTGGGAGACTGGGCGGCTAGATAGCAGATGACGTTTAATGTGAGCAAGTGCAAGGTGATGCATGTGGGGAAAAAAGAACCCAAATTATAGCTACGTCATGCAAGGTTCCACGTTAGGAGTTACGGACCAAGAAAGGGATCTGGGTGTCGTCGTCGATAATACACTGAAACCTTCTGCTCAGTGTGCTGCTGCGGCTATGAAAGCGAATAGAATGTTGGGTATTAGGAAAGGTATGGAAAACAGGTGTGAGGATGTTATTATGCCGTTGTACCGCACCTTGAGTATTGTGTTCAATTCTGGTCACCACATCTCAAGAAAGCTATAGTAGAATTGGAAAAGGTGCAGCGAAGGACGACTAAAATGATAACGGGGATGGGACGACTTCCCTATGAAGAAAGACTAAGGAGGCTAGGGCTTTTCAGCTTGGAGAAGAGATGGCTGAGGGGAGACATGATAGAGGTAAATAAAATAATGAGTGGAGTGCAACAGGTGGATGTGAAGCGTCTGTTCACGCTTTCCAAAAATACTAGGACTAGGGGGCATGCGATGAAACTACAGTGTAGTAAATTTAAAACAAATCAGAGAGATTTTCTTCACCCAACGCGTAATTAAACTCTGGAATTCGTTTCCGGAGAATGTGGCGAAGGCTGTTAGCTTAGCAGAGTTTGAAAAGGGGTTAGACGGTTTCCTAAAGGACAAGTCCATAAACCATTACTAAATGGACTTGGGAAAAATCCACAATTCCAGGAATAACATGTATACAATGTTTGTATGTTTGGGAAGCTCGCCAGGTGCCCTTGGCCTGGATTGACTGCTGTCGTGGACAGGATGCTGGGCTCGATGGACCCTTGGTCTTTTCTCAGTGTGGCATTACTTATGTCCTGCCCTTATGATCTGGAATAGGGTTTTTTCCTAAGGTTGTCCAAAAAGAAATGGAATGGGATTATGCCACCCTACTTTTGGGGGATCAAAGGTTACTCCTATCTCAACATTTAACTCAGCCTCAACGGCGTTTTTTTACACATCACTATTGCTGTTAAGAAACATATATTACAGTTCTGGATCTCTCCTGATCCCATACCCTTTGAAAGCTGGACAGCGAAAATGCGGGAGATGGGCAAACATGAGGGTCTGCTTTACTCTTAAGTCCCTTAAAACAGATAATAGACATTATGCCTCGCTGTGGAAGTGCTGTTTAGAGTTGCTTGACACTTAGGGAGGGGGGTGGGTGGGGGGAGGAGTGTGTGAGAATGGGCTGCGTGTATGGTGGATATCAGGGGATGTTTGGGGTGGGCTTTTCTTTGGTATAGATGGAAGTGTGCTAATGTGTTAGTGGAAGGGGTTTGTTTTGTAGGTGTCTTCTCGGGGAAAATATATAAGGTCGTTACAGAGGTCTCCTATGGGATTACTGTTGGTAATTTTTGTACAAGCATTCTTGGTTCGTATTACATGTTGGACAAGGTTTCTGTATCAATTTGATGTCGTATCTGTTTCTCTGTATTGACACCCAAAAATATAATTTAAAAAAATGTCCAGGAGTACAAAATACAACCTGCTTTGTATGTCTTAGTGGGGGAGAAATTTGCCCTATAAAGCACTGTGATGATTTTTTAATCTTTTGATGATTAAGTCCTCAACAATCTCAGGATTCAGTCTAGCTCTCCTGTCTTCCACAGTCTTTCCTGCAGTAGAAGATATCTTATCACAAGATGTGCTGATAGCAGGAATGTACAGGATCCCCCATGCAAATTTTGCCAGTTGTGGGGTGTGAATTTCTTTTAATTTTGCTCAAAACTGAATGGTCAGTTTTGGTCGCAAATTTGGTTTCACAGAAACTGAAGATCCTGGATTCGGTTGGGTTCTTTCAGGGATGAGCTGCTGCCTGGCAAACTTGGCAAAAGGGAGTTCTGAATTCCTTCAAAGGAAGTTTCAGTTGACGGAGCTTGGGGATCCTCATCAGCTGAAGTATTTAATATTATGAGTTTGGGAGATTCCAGGTGAAGAGTGGAGGGGAGGACTGGGGCAGAGAGAATATTTTGTGCCCACGCTAAATTGGCTGTAGGTATCTGGCTAGACCACTGGCCTCAGGTATTGAAGAATCTTGCCACCAACTTTTCAGTATTTAAACCCCCTGTGCTCTAGCGCCTAAACATGGCTACCAGTTTTTGGATTCTCACTCTGTTCCTCTACATTCATAGGGACACAAGAAGTACATGAAGCGCATAATACTGAACAGAGATAAAAATGGTGAGTCAACTGATTTCTCTAATCTGGAAATGTTTGCTCTCTCTCTCTCCCACCCCCCTCCCCCATTTTATTGTTGCTTATCTTTGTGTTCTTGATTTACAGTTCAATATTTTCTTTTTCCTTCAGTGGAAAGAATTGTTTCTAACAAATTTATCTTGCTCTTCCTGAGGGCAAAATGTTGAGAAGAGACTTTTTTATTTTTCAATCCATTTTCTATTTGTATCTCTGTATTTGATTTTCTTCTCTGCCCTCCAGGGAATGAAAGTAACTCTGGGCAGGATTATTGGGGAATCAACCTGACTAGTAGGACTGTGGATTAATCGTTTTAACTAATGATTTTCTGTGTGATTAAAACTTTTGGCAGACAGAAGGGAAGAGAAATTGGGAGGGGAGGGGATAGGATGGGATTTGATATACCACCTTTCTATGGTTACAATCAAAGCGGTGTATATATATATATATATATATATATCAAAGTTCATTTTTTACAGTAGAAACAAATATATTACTAATCACTTCTAAAGTACTATCAGGCTCATTCAGTGCTGTACAGATATGAGATTATAAGCCCTAGAATTCAGGCCCTGCGAGGCTTCTTGCAGCCAAGACCCTCCTCCTCTTTCTATGGTTACAATCAAAGCGGTATATATATATATATACCGTTGATTGTAACCATAGAAACAGAGGAGGAGGGTCTTGGCTGCAAGAAGCCTCGCAGGGCCTGAATTCTAGGGCTTATAATCTCTTATCTGTACAGCACTGAATGAGCCTGATAGTACTTTAGAAGTGATTAGTAATATATTTGTTTATATATATATATATATATATATAGAAGAGAGAGAGAGGACAAGGAGGGCCTTAAATCAGACTACTGTATGTTAAATTTTTTTTTTATTTTTATTGAAGAAGACAGTCAAGTAAACAGTACAGTGTGTCATTTCTTCACCTTCTATTTCAAACTTCTAACTTGCCCCATTTTCCCAACTCTGTCCAAGTACCCTCACCCCAATATCATTTATATTATTTTGCAAAGAAAATATATTGCTTCCAAACAGAAGAACAAGACTGCTGCAGGTTAATAAAGGAAGCCTCTGGTCAGATGTGTCAGAGGAGTTTTTCTGATTGGTAACTGATCTGGTAACATAAGCTCTTGTGTATATATATCTATATCTGTATCTTAGTGCAGTAGTGCCCAAACTAGCCCCTCAGCACCTCTAGGTGTGGTCTGTGTTTCCAGAATTTCCACTAGAAATAGGCATGAGTGAGGTTTGTATGCAATGCATCTCATGCATATTCAATGTGAATGTCAAAATCAGAGTGGGGGGGTCCCTTCAGATACATTTGTGAAACAGTGCCTGAGAGAGAAGATATAATACTGTAGCAGGACTTGCTTATCCATTCTTGCCGTAGCTGAGATTATATTCATGAACCTTAAATGAGTCCCTGTATTTTCTAACTCCTATTTTATCTTAACTGTGTTCCACCTTCACTTACACCCTATGCTGTCTATTAAAATGTTTTATTGTGTGCTGAGTTGACATTCTAGTTGTTGTATGCTATGCCGTACCTTGTATTTGAATATTTTTACTGCTGTAATTGTCTTATTACAGCAGTAAAAATAGATTGTAAGCTCTTTGAGCAGGGCCTGTCCTTTTATGTTAAATTGTACAGCGCTGCGTAACCCTAGTAGCGCTTTAGAAATGTTAAGTAGTAGTAGTAGTTATTGCCATGGTTCCCAAACCTGGTCCTGGAGGCACCCCAGCCAGTCAGGTTTTCAGGGTACCCACAATGAATATTCATGAGAGAGATTTGCATGCATGCCTCCACTGTGGATATACTGAAAACCTGACTGGCTGGGGGTGCCTCCAGGACCAGGTTTGGGAACCACTGGTCTGTCGTCGCCTTGCTGTACACCGCCTTGAGTGATTTTTTTTTTTTTTTTTCAAAGGTGGTAAACAAATCCTAATAAATAATTTAAATACACATTCAAATGCCACAGATATATAAACACACAAGCAGCAAACATTTTTTTTAGGGAAAAAAGAAGCTCTCCTTACTGCAAGGGGCATGGTGAAACTGAAAGGGAGCAGATTCTAGAATATTTATTTTTTTTTACAAAACGGGTAGTGGATGGGTGGAAGTGATGTTGGAGCGTAAGAGAGCCTTGGAAAATTTCTGGTAGAGAAAATAAAGGTAAACCAAGGGTTTAAGTAATTTGTGGAAACTGGGCAGACTAGATTATGTATTTATTTTTGGTGGGGTGGGGGATGGGTTTCAATTGAACCCACGTTGCTTCAGTAGTAGTAGTTCAAGTCAGATGAGTCCTTTTGTTAGTGCTGTTACTCTCAGAAGATGCTGTACAAAACTCAGGGTTATTTTGTTTTTGCCTCCATCATCAGTTAACAGACCCTAGCCAGTGACTAGGATCTCCTAACTATTTGCTCTTGGTCTTTTAACAAATGGTTTGTGTGGGTTGTTTTGTTTTGTTTTATTTCTAACACCTGTGAAAGGAATTGGTCTGTCTCAGGAGTTCTGTTCCCTTTATTGTGCCTTTTCCCTGATTTGTCTAAATCAGTCTCTGCGTCTCTCAGGGGTCTTCTCTGTTGTGTTCTTGTTTTCATTTTATTAGTTGCTTTGATAAGTGTTTTCTTCCTGGAGAAGACTTCTCATACTTTTCCTTAGAGGCCAGTGTGCTGGCGGTTTTTTATTCTGTACTGAATAACTTCACACTATTCGTTACACGGAAGGAGGTGGAGTTCAAAATATACACTACATACAAATATACTCTCACTTATCGATGATAAAGTAAAAAAAAAAAAAGCCTCAATGAGCCAAAGCCTGCTTAGATTATAGCAGACCAATAAATGACTACAATGTGTTTCAACCAATACAATCCTATAAGAGGAACACTAAAAGACAGAGAAGCATATATAATATATATAGCTGGGGCTATAAGAGATCCAATATATATATATATAGTGAGCTATTGGATCTCTTATAGCCCCAGCTATTTCAGAGCTCCTCAAGTTCATCAATCACTTGCCTCAAAGCTTTTAGCGCCTATTATAATTTTTACAAATTTTATTTCTCACAAATTATCAACGCGTTAATGAATATTGAAGATTTTGCTTCTGTGGCTTTTCTAATCCCCCGAGGCAGGTTTGTTTTGACTGAAACTCCTTTTCCAGCATATAGGGTGTTGGGAGCTTCTTTGAGATTTACACAGTGCTGTTACTGCTGTTTGCGGTTTTGAGATAAATGGCCGCTGTTTTTTATTATTCTTTACAGAGGTGCATCATTCATTATATATATATATATATATATATATATATACAGTGCACTCCATTTAAGTGTACATCGGATAAGCGCATGCTTTGTTTAACTGCATGCCGTACTTCGGTCCCGTTTTTGGTGCCATCAGTTCCTATAGGGACAAACTTCGGTTTAGCGCACCACTGTTAAGTGCAAGATTCGCTTATATGCATGGTTTAAGACCGCTCCTCTGCAGGAAAGACTCCGCATAAGCGCACGCATGGAATATGGAAACCGATTGACACGTGACAAAGGGGCGGTAAATTTGAAATCTCGTTGGTTAACTGCCACAGGCAGAATAAGCGAAAGAAAGTTGTTAGAGTGTACACTGGAGTCGTCATCGTCGTCGCACAACTGTAAGACTTCAACACTGGCTGAACGAATAGAAGTTCTTAAAAAAATTAGAAAACAGTCAAACATCTGTTACTAAAGAATATGGTGTCAATCCCAGTCAAATTTCACGTATCTTGAAGCAGGAAGACCAGCTTCTGGAAGACTGGCAAAACAATACAAATCCACACTGGAAACGTAAATGGGTGGGAAAAGCTGAGGATGTAGAAGATGCTCTTCGGTGGTTTTCTCAATTCAGGAGCAGACAGTTTCCTGTCAGTGGTCCACTGCTTATGGAGAAAGCCAATCAGCTTGCTGAAAGTCTTGGACTATGAAGAGTTATGCTAGCCCTTGCTCTCAGTAAAATACAGGCCAATGGCTCATAATAAGAGCTAGGCTTCTTAAAATCAAAATCATCTCTGATACAAAAGAGAGCTAGGCTCTGTAAGAATCAAAGATCACCTTTGACACAGTTACATTTTACTATAGCAAATGCTGAAGTAAGTGCTCAGAGAGCTGACAGAGGGTGGAGGGAATCTACTCTGTAGATAGTGAGGAGACTGGCACCTACAAGACGTTATGAGCAAGAGTTGCTATGATTATGTGGAGATAGTACTGGGTCAGCTGCACCCCGGGTGAGAACATCCAAAGGGGGGGCTAGAGGAAGGTTTTGGAACATGTGAAGTCATTCTAATTAAACTGATAAGGGCTAGGAACCCTGTTGAGACAGCTGGGGTCTATAGGAACCAATGAAGCCAAAATGGTATATAAGGACTAGTCTGGAGGGTATTAGATCAGACAAGACAAGGAAGGCTACAAGAGAAGGAGGGTGACAGACGTGTCGTGAACTGCTGTTCAACCATACGAATATCTGATTTGCCTGTACTGCTATTGGTGAGATTATAATAAACTATCTTCTTATATTCCAGTGAGTCCTTCTGATTATGGAGTTCGTTAATTCCTGGATTGTGTAAGAGCAGTCTGGGGGAGGATGAGGTCAGAATAGGTGGGGGAACACGCAAATTAAATACAACTAACTGAATTCAAAGCCACTGTTGAATGGTTGGAAAGATGGAAAGAGAGGAACAGCATAAAATTCAAGAAACGGCATGGTGAGAAACAAGACGCTGATGACTTTGGTGCTGAAAATTGGGTTGTTTCAGTTCTTCCTACCATCTTGAACGAGTTTGCACCTCGTGACATTTTCAATGCTGACAAAAACAATCTCTACTGGCGAGCGATTCCTGATGGAACACTTGCATTCAAACAAGCCGAAACTACAGGAAGTAAAACGTTGAAGGACCGACTGACGATCGTCCTTTGCTGCAATATGGATGGGAGTGAGAAGTTGAAACCACTCATCACTGGAAAGAGCAAACAGCCCCGTTACTTCAAGAATGTTAAGCGACTTCCTGTGTCATACGAGGCTAATGCAAATTCATGGATGACTGGGGAAATTTGGAAGCAGTGGCTAAAGAAGTTAGACACTAGAATGCGGGTACAAAAGCGTCCGATTTTGTTGCTTTGTGATAATTATGCTGCACACAGTGATGATGTCAGGCTGTCTAACGTCAAGGTGATCTTCCTGCCACCAAACACTACCTCTCTGATCCAACCTATGGATCAGGGCATAATAGCCAATTTCAAACAACATTATCGGGCTCTTGTGCTACGTTGTCTGATGAGCGTTATGGATGACCAGACTGGCAAGGATAAACGTGCTGTTGAACTGACTCGTAATCTATCACTGTTGGATTCCCTACATATGCAGAAAGAAGCGTGGAATCATGTTACACAGGCAGCCATTGTGAACTGCTACAAGCGGGCAAGCTTTGTTAGGGATGTGGAGAGGGACGAAACAGATGCAGCTGTTGTAAATGCGTCAGATGAACAGGCTATTGACATCCCAGCCGGTGTTACTGAAGAGGAGTTTCATCACTACGTAGCTGTTGATAACGATCTACAAACAGCTGATGATAGCACTGATGTTGAGATATGCGCCTACATGCAGGCAACGGCTGATGATGAAACAGATGATGAAATGAGCAGCGAGGCACATGCTGACAAAATTCAACAACCGCCTGTCACTTTTGCAAGAGCGCTGGAGAGTCTCAACACCATGCGGGCCTATCTGGAGGCCACTGGATGTCAGTGCTATGACAGTTTTTACCGTCTGGCAGACGTAGTCTATGGAACTCACAGACACAAGAGTGTACAGAGGGCTATGACTGATTACTTCAAGTAAGCCTAACGTCACTTAACAGAGACTGTATAACGTCAGTTAACGGAGACTGTATACTGTATGTATAACAGTACTGTACATATGTTTATCAGATTTCAAGCTTCTTTGGGTCACAAAGGTTAAGTGCAAGCTCCGGTTAACTGAATGCATTTCTTTGGTCCCAGACCCTTGCACTTAAGTGGATTGCATTGTGTATGTATGTGTGTATCTATCTATCTATCTATCTATCTATCTATCTATCTATCTATCTATCTATCTATAAATATATATCTGATGCATCTCTGTCTTTTAGTGTTACTCTTATAGGATGTGTTGGTTGAAACAAGTGTTTTTGTATTGCCACTTGTTCTTCCCCCTTTTTTTAATGTCTATTTGATTTTTCCGGGAAGTGTTTTTTCCCCTCTTCTTTTTATATATACAGTACTATCACTAGCATAAAAATCTTACTGTATATTCACTTTGATCTCTTTTTCAAGAAGATGAAGTAATCTCATTTAAAGATAGAATCTTATCATTTAGTAGGCAAAACTGCACTTAAAGGTGTAAGCTGCTCTGCATGAAGCTGTTGCAACTGCCCAACGATGCCAGCATTTCGCGATGAAACTACAGTGTAGTAAATTTAAAACAAATCGGAGAAAAGGTTTTCTTCACCCAACGTGTAATTAAACTCTGGAATTCGTTGCCGGAGAAAGTGGTGAAGGCGGTTAGCTTAGCAGAGTTTAAAAAGGGGTTGGACGGTTTCCTGAAGGACAAGTCCATAAACCGCTACTAAACGGACTTAGAAAAATCCACAATTCCAGGAATAACATGTATAGAATGTTTGTACGTTTGGGAAGCTTGCCAGGTGCCCTTGGTCTGGATTGGCCGCTGTCGTGGACAGGATGCTGGGCTTGATGGACCCTTGGTCTTTTCCCAGTATGGCATTACTTATGTACTTATGTCTGCTTCAGGGGCATGCATGGAACTTTTGTTGCTGGTAGCTACTAAATGGTAAGATTCTCTCTGAGATTGATCTGTTTTTCGAGAAGATGAAGTGAAGTTCTTTAAATAGCTGGTCTTTGAATAACTGCTGAGTCATGAGACCTGAAATAGAAATCAGCATCAGTCAGGCTTCTTAACACTTAAGCAGCAATGATCAGTTCAAAGGTACGCTGGCTTCAATATCTTGCATCTGCTGCTTTTTGCTTTATTTATGGCCCATCTAGACTAGTCTATGCAGGCATTCCTCAATACCAATTAAAGCGTCTCTAGCTTCTTCAAAATACTGCAGCCAAGTTGCTATGTAAGGCTTGTAAGTTTAATCATATTTCTCCTATACTTCAAAATCAATTCTGGTTGCTTGTTCACTATTGTCTTCAGTATGAGATACTAATACTTACCCACAGGGTCTTCTACAAAGGAATTTCCTCTGATCTATCTTCATTGATTACACCCCATGTTCAGATCAGTCTCTCTGCTGCACGAACAACGTTTAGGTCTTCTGTCCCCTATCCATGCTCATCTGGAATCAACACATAGCTTGGCTTTTCTTTTTTGCTTCATCCTTATGGAATTTACTACCTGTTTTACACAAGGAATTGTCTTTAAAGAAAAATAAATCTATGTTGAAGTCCCACTTTGTTAGCTTGTAGCACTCAGTTTTTTTGGGGATGGTGATTACATAAGGACATAAGAGTAGTCATACTGGGTTAGACCAATGGTCCATCTAGCCCAGTATCCTCTTTTTCAAACAGTGACCAAGCCAGGTCACAAGTACCTGGCAGAAACCCAAATCATGGCAACACTCCATACTACAAATCCCAGGGCAAGCAGCTGCTTCCCATGTTTGTCTCAATAGCTGACTCTGAACTTTTCCTACAGGAATTTGTCCAAACCTTTTTTAAACCCAGGTGCGCTAACCACTGTTACCACATCATCCGGCAAAGAGTTCCAGAGCTTAACAATTCGTTGAGTGGAAAAAATATTTCCTCCTATTTGTTTTAAAAGTATTTCCATGTAACTTCCATGAGTGTCCCCTAGTCTTTTGAAAAATTGATTTACTTCTACTCATTCTACACCACTCAGGATTTTGTAGACCTCAATTATCTCTCCCCTCATCTGTCTCTTTTTTTTTTTTCCAAGCTGAAGAGCCCTGACCTCTTTAGCCTTTCCTCATATGCGGAGTTCCATCCCCTTTATCATTTTAATTGCTTTTCTTTGAAACTTTTCTAATTCTGCTATATCTTTTTTGAGATAGGGCGACCAGAACTGAACACAATACTCAAGCTGTGGACGCACCATGGAGCGATACAACGGCATTATAGTATTTTAGGTCTTACCATTCCTTTTCTAATAATTCCTAGCATCTTGTTTGCTTTTTTGGCTGCTGCCGCACACTGAGCAGTAGATTTCAGCATATTATGTACAGCGACACCTAGATCTTTTTCTTGAGCGCTGACCCCAAAGGTGGACCCTAGCATCAGGTAACTATGATTCGGATTATTCTTTCCAATGTACATCACCTTGCTTTTGTCCATGTTAAATTTAATCTGCTATTTGGATGCCCGATCTTTCAATTTCCTAAAGTCTTCCTGCAATATTTCACAGCCCGCAAGTGGGGATCCAAGTGTATGTAGTTGGTTCTTTATTACTTTGATTTTTGCAATTATTGAGTACTTTCCTATTTTAATGGAGTTCCTTTTCTGTTCTTTTTTTTTTGTTTCATATTTTTATTAAGGTTTTTCAAGCATAACACAAAACAAAAAGGAAAAACCAAAAGTAACAATAATTCATGGCAAATAAAGAAACAAAAATTGAAAAAAGACAGAACAACATCAGCATTCATGACAATACCAATATTTGTAAACCGCTTTGGCTTGCTTTTACCAGAAAAAGTGATGTATCAAGTTTTCTTAAACATGGTTGATGTGCTTCATTGCCCTCTCACAGGTTATAATATGAGGGCTCTGCTATGGAAGCAGTTCATGGTTATCTTCAGTAGCTAACTCTGCCCAATCTTTAACTAGTGGATGTTGCCAAGTACTGGTGCAGCAAACCGAGCCAGGAGCTGCGAGAGTATTGTGATGTCATAAAAATCTACATCTTATGGCCGCTTCTGTTTGAGAGGCTTGGACCACGTCCTTCTAACGAGTGGCTTCTGATACAGTGCAGGTAAGTGGGAAGACTGTGCTGCTGTGTTAGCTAGGCATGATTTAGGTAGATGGTTGTTCAAAGTTCCTTAAAAGAAATGACTGTAGTTATCTTCCTTCGTGTATGTAAACTGATTCCAAGCACACCTTTTATGGTACAGCTAATAAACTATTTAATTGCTCTCCTACAATATCAGTTTTGATTCTCAACAGATTTCATGTCAGAACAAACCTTGCGAGTCTGATCTTATTTGAATCTACCCCTGGACAAAGCCAGTTTATCACCAAATTTGGATATTCCTGGGTGAATTCTGTATCACAGCACAGTGCACGTATGATTATGAATTTCCAGTTGCACCACAGAATTAGATTGGCTGAAGTGCTGTAGGTGTGCACTGGCACAGTTGGTAGGAGGGTGTAGATGACGACGGCAGCAGCTGCAGCCCATACAAGGCTGGAGGAAGGTAGTGGCAGCAGAAGTAGCAGCTGCAGCCTAGGCATGATTGGTGATACTGACCAGGGGCGTATCTGCGTGGGGCCACAGGGGCCTGGGCCCCCGCAGATTTCGCCCTGGACCCCCCTACCGCTGCCAACCCTCCCCCGCCGTTGCTGTCGCCTACCTTTGCTGGCGGGGGACCCCAACCCCCACCAGCCGAGGTCCGTGTCCTGCTGCCTTTAAAAGAATTCCTGCAGCTGGCGGGGGAACCCCAACCCCCGCCAGCCAAGCCGAGGTCCTTTCATTTCTTCCACTGCAGTCTGCAAAGCTTTGCAGATTGCAGTGGAAGAAATGAAAGGACCTTGGTTTGGCTGGCGGGGGTTGGGGGTCCCCCGCCAGCTGAAGGAATTCTTTTAAAGGCAGCCGGCAGCGGCAGGAGGACGCGGACCTCGGCTGGCGGGGGTTGGGGTCCCCCGCCAGCAAAGGTAGGCGACAGCAACGGCGGGGGGAGATTGGCAATGGCAGCGGCTGGGGGGAGGGGGATCGGCAATGGCGGCAGCGGCGGTGGGGGGGCTATAATGTGCCCCCTCTCTCTGACCCTGCCCCCCCCTACCGCCGCAGTTCAGATACGCCCCTGATACTGACAACAGCTTGTGCAGGGATCCATGGATGAAGTGGCCACTAGGAACATCCTATCAGGCAGCTTTTGAATTTTGATTGAGCTGTAGTTGGAGGAAAGTGGTGTGGCGGTCTGGCTGGAGTGGGGAACAAGATAAAAAATAGTGGAGTCAGCTAGAAGGAAAAGAGAAAACAAATATAGATGTGGGGATTTATAGCCTAGGGGAGGACTACCCTGAGGATGAGGAGAATAAATAAGGGTGATTGCCCTTTATCTTGTGCTTCTCAGGACTCTGGACTGAGGCACATAAGCACCGCCACGCTGGGAAAAGACCAAAGGTCCATCAAGCCCAGCATTCTGTCTCCGACAGTGGCCAATCCAGGCCCCAAGAACACCCACTACATCTGACATTGCTGGAAATGGCAGTGGCAGGTTACTGTGTTCCTGCCCCTTTCCCTCAGAATTGCTTGAGCCCTGCACCCATTTTTCTAACCCCCAATCCCCTCTCCCCACTAAAGGGTCAGCTCTACTTGGGGTGAGATTGGTGAAGGGCAGAGTACAGTAAGCTAGAGAGGGAAGAGCAGTAGGGAGAAACTGGTGTGAGAAGCACTGAGTGCTCCTAGGAGAATTCTGTGCTAAAAAGTAAGATGATATTTATTTTTGAGAGGGTTTTTTTTTTTTTTTTACTGTAGTTCTGAATGACCTCTTATGGTAACGAGTGTCAGGTTTACAGACAAAATATGCAGAATTTTACTAAATTTTCAGTTGTACATAAAGCTTTTTAATTACTTAGGAGCTGAAGATATGAATGTGATTTTATCTGGTTCACAGAAATCTCATACATGGGCTTCTCTAACTTCCTCGACACATTCTTTTACCTTTATTGGTTTATTCATTTTGTTTGGATTTGGCGCTCACCTTTTTTTCAGTTGTTGCTGCTCAATGCAAGTTACATTTAGCTACAGTAGGTATCGCCCTGTCCATGGAGAGCTTACAATTTAAGCTTGTACCTGAGACCGTAGAGAGTTAGTGACTTACCTAAGGTCATAAGGAGCCACAGTGGGATTTGAATTGGGTTTCCCTGGTTCTCAGCCGCCTGCTGTAACCAGCAGGTGGCTACTGCACTTTGAGTCACTGATGCTGGCACCGTGAGCATGCTTTTGGCTGAGAGCTGCCACTTACTGCTGTGCTTTTCTGACTTTGGGTGGGCTGTGAGGTAGAGAACTGCATGGGAATCCTGCGGGGATCCCTTCCAGGCTTATGGGACACCTGCAGGGGTGGATGCAGGGATCCTGTGGGGATGGGCACAGGTCCTACATGGTTCGCGTGGAAGTGTAGTGCTAGGGCAGCCTACCTATCCGTTCCTTCTATCATGGCAATTATAGCACTAAAAAAATTAATGGATATGGTTGATAGCGTTGAAATCCCCATAAGCGCTGAAAGGGGAAGTTTTCAACATGGGTTACTGTTGAGTTATTTTACCACAAGTTGGGTTATTTTAGCACAGGGTTGGGCAGGGATGGGTGAAATTTCTGTCCCTGTGCAATTCACTACTCCAGCTGGCAGGACCAGGGATCTCTGCTAGCTTATAGGCATAGTGTGCTCAACTGCTGGATGGGACTAAAGCAAAAGTGGAGGAGCCCAGGCCCACCTTCAGCAGGTTACAGAAACATAAAAGTACTGCAGTACCCAGAACTCTTGCTGTGTGCCTACTGAAGGGGATTTGTTGAAAGCAGAGGGTTTTTTTGGCAGCAAGAACAAGAGTAAAAGGACATGGTTTAGCTACTGCTGTGCCTGCAGGGCTGGTTAGATCTGTGCCTTGTGTGTTAGGTGCTGGGACTTCCTGACTTCTGTCTTGTTAAAAACACATTTGTTACATGTCCTCGTACAGTATACTGAGATGTGATTCAACTGAATTAAAAAAAAAAAAACCAAGATCTAAAACTAAAACTCTTTCCATGTGTTGTTAAGGAGCTTAGATTCTGAACTCAGCTTGAATGAACTGAACAACATTGAGCTGCTGGAAGACATTCTTGAGATGGTTAAAAAGGTTGTGGTAAGTTAGAAATTGATTTTTAACCCTGGGAAGTTGTACACATTTAATGTATGTGTTTAATTCTATGTGTTTCTGCATTTAGTACATAAAAATTGTCCAGCATTGTTCCTAGGTCCAGGGCGGGCCCAAGGGTATCAGATGTCGTATGTAAATTGGACTCCCCTTCTCTTTACCCCTCCCCCACTCCCTGCAGGTGGCAAGAATCTTTCACCTCTAGCCCCCCTTGCCCCCCCCCCCATTGGCATCTTTCTCCATACCTCTGCCACTGCCCTCCCCCTACCTCTTCCAGGCTGATCTGAAGGAGTGGGACAAAGTAGCACTTAGCCCAGGTCTGTGCTTACAGGTCCTGTACAGTGTTGATGCTTTTTTAATCTTCTGGCAGACCTGGGAGGAGGTAGGAGGGCGGCAGCAGGAGGCCTGGCAAAGAAGGGGAAGTAGGGGTATCTCTGGTATGCAGCAAAGCTATGTGATTTCCCCCTTCCCCCCAACCCCCCCACACACACACACTCTTTCAGTGCTGTCACCCTGCTTTTATTATAAGCTGGGATACTGTTTTGGTTCTTTTGCTTTTTGTGAAAGTTTGGAAGATCTGGAAGCATAAGCTGGGATACTGTTTTGGTTCTTTTGCTTTTTGTGAAAGTTTGGAAGATCTGGAAGTATAAGCTGAGGCTTCCTTAGCCTCCTGGTTATCTTCTCCAATCAGCAGATGGAGGCAGAGACTTGAAGATTCCATTGACATCTTCTGTATAACAGGTGGTGTAGCCAGGAACAATCCAGTATTTCTCTGTATCCAGCAGGTGGTGTGGTTTGGATTGTTGCAGTAGAATATTTATTCTGAGGAGGCCTGTCTGCCCAGTGTTCATTCCGTGGCCTGCAGCTTTAAGGTTGAACGTTGGCCTAGATGTTGCTTCCAAGAACTGGTCAACGAATCTCCTTTGGCCAAGCTCAGAGTTGTCTGTTCCTCCATGACCCCAAGCTATAGTCCATGGGCTGTGCTTGTGAGGTCAGCCATCATTGACCTCAAGGGGCTTTGACTAGCAGGGGATTAGAGTGGGGGGTTTTTCCTGTCAGCAGTTGTCCGCCTGCTTAAAGTAAAAAAAAAAAAAAGCTTAAGCTAACAAGTGGTTTTCCCTAGTTTATTAATTGAGTAGGCAGGCCAGTGTAAGGCTTCTGGGGGCAGCTCTAATTGTTTTCTCAGCAGGGAGTTATTCTTCAACCCTAAGCAGCCCAGGAGGCAGACACTGAGGGGGGTGTGGGAGCTGGCCTATGAGTAATGCAGCTGACTCCTACTGCCCTGTATGTGACAGGGAAGACAATTTTTGTTTCTTTGGAGCTGGGGATTGTAGGTTCAGCCTGGCCCCGGGCTCTTCTTTAATATATTTAGCTTCAGGGCACTTTGAAGCTGGGGGCTGCAGAACCCAGGAGTGCTTATTCAGGGCCTTCTGGTGACCTAGGACCCCACATGTTACAAGCCCTCAGATTGCTTTAAGAGAGCTGTGAATGAATTCAAAGTTTGGACTCCTAGCCCTTCCCTCAAATTGGGAAGACACTAGCCAGGTTCAGATCCTGAGTAGATTCTAATCCAACGTCTGTCCTTTTGCAGAGGACAGAAACAAAGGGGGTTCCCTCCTAGGAGAGGTATCTTTGGACAGGGCAGAGTTGTCCCCAGAGGAAGATGAGGATTCTCTGGTGTTGAGCCTTTTCCATGAGGAGGAGTTTGCTTCTTTAATAGGTAGTCTTGGTTCTTATTATTTCTGCACTTGCATGGGAGAAGCTCATGGATGGGGACCTCACTCTCCCAGTTAGTGTTAACTGAGTGGGAGATGCCGAATGGGGTTCTCCGGGGTATTAAGCTCATGGGTAGGCTTGATATCCCTCCCACAAGAAAATCTCAATAAGTTTCTGCCCCTCCCTAGAGTGGATGCTCTGGTGACAGTCACTAAGAATCTCAATAAGTTTCTGCCCCTCCCTGGAGTGGATGCTCTGGTGACAGTCACTAAGAAGCCTACTGTCACAGCAGAAACAACAAGAGTTACAAGGCATTAGAAATGGGTAGTTGTACTTCACTGTAGTTCTTAAATACAACTGGCAGTACTTTTACATGTAACGACTTAAATTTGATCTGTACCTTTCTACCAAGTAACTTAAGTATAAATTTGGAAAGTAGTCACAAAAAAAATTTTTTTTTTAAGCATCCCTCTGCTTCTCCCCCTCTACATGCTTTCCAAGTGGTGTCAGACGGGGCCTTGTATATGTGAAAGGTTATCTAAGCAGCCAACACACTAGATTTAAACGACCCTATATGGCTGTTTTTTTGGCATATACCTTTGTCAGAAGTCACAGAGGTTCTACACAACTAAAAATATACAAGAAATATTATAAATGTATTTATAAGTGATCAATAAAAACAGATGTATAAAAACAAATAGTAAAAAAAATAGGGAGTGCAACAAACAATCATAAGAACATATAGCAAACCAACATAATCAATTATTAGATATAATAATTAGTGTTCCATATGTCAAAATATGAAGGAGCAGAAGTCTCAAAATAATATTTAAGAAAAATGTGTTTGTGCATATGTATGTATAGATATGTATACTCACACTCTCCTTTAAACGGGATCACCCAACATTTTTCCATATAACCCAAATGCATCCTAGTGTAGCGGAAACTTCTGCCTGAAATTCAAGACATTTCTGAGTAAATTTTTCATTAAGATGGATCTCCAGCACATCGAGCTTGCAAAACAGTTGAGTTCTTAATTAATGAATCCCCTAGAATTCATTGAGCCAATAGCTCAATGACATTGAAGACTTTGTGAATGTGTCAAGCTTCTAGGAGGACAGTTGGAACACACATTATGAATTAACTAAGAAAAAGACAACCAATTATACTAATGAATTTTCAAAGATCATACTAAAAATGCACATTAAAAATGGCATGAAAAACAGAATAAAATGGGGTTATCAAAAATGTAAAAAAAACAAAAAAATGATTGATTATTAATCTGCACACTGTGCCCGTCTCCAAAATGTAATTTTTAAGCAAAAACGCTGAGAAATCTATAAAAGAAGTTTAAAGTTTTATGCGTTCCAGCGGCCATTTTGTCTTGCGTTTCAGAGATGTCACAGGTGCCATGAGGATGCAGACAAGACAGAGAAGCTGGGAACATGAAGTATATGAAAATAAACTTCAAAAACGTTATAAAACTAAATAATATATAAATGAGGATTATAAAAATAAATATTAAATGCACAAATGTCATACTACTTGTGAAAAAAAATTGTGCCCTTTTTTCTTGCATATGTTCCACTAATGGTTTTTCTGAGACATTCCTTTTAATGGCACTTCAATGCTCTATGATGCGTTTATTGAATGTGCGGCTTGTTTTGCCTGTGTGCAACAGTTTGGAAGGGCATGTAACAGCATAAACAACATGAGTGGTTTTACATTTCAACTATTGTATCAATTTGAATCTCTCACCAGTTTTGGGATGTATAAAAACTTTCATTTTTGAATTAACTTGACTGAGCAAGAGAGGCAAGGATAATGTCCCCAAACAGGTGCAGCCTTACGTGGAACTGGCAGAGCTGAAGGTGCTAATATGTCCTTCAGATTTTTGTTTCTTTTATCATCAGCCATGATTTATTTTCCTTCAAAACCAGGTATACACTGTGTGATGGACCAATTTTTCTTCAATATATTGATAATCTCATGCGATAAATGGTCATAATAAAGCATGCATACAATTTTTTCAGAAGCCCTTTTCTGTTTAGTCTGTGGGAGAGTGCTTCTGTTTTGTTGGATAGCTTTAACATATCCTTTCTCAATACATTGTTTGGGGTACCCTCTTTCATAAAATCTGATATCTTTGGTACATCCCATCAGTTTGGACTAGTCTAGCAGGATGATGAGAGGTGAAATTTACCCTTACCTGATTTAATTTTTGTTTAAGTCCTTCTTGGCCATTCCAGGAAGACAGTGGAGTTATAATAATCCATAGCTTCGGACTGCTGTTTCCTGTAAGTTTTATAAATAGTTTTCTTTAGTGTTCTGTGATCTATAGGGGGATACCCAATTGATAATGGGTTCCACTGCTATATATAGATTTGTTTAGCTTTGGTATTAGGATACTGGAATGTTGATGACTACCACCACCTCTTAAACTGTCACTGGAATCAATGGAATTAAGTCTCTGCCGCTATCTGCTGATAAGGGGGGAGATAACACATCAGTCTGGACTGGTCTAGCAGGACTCGAGGAAAGGAAATTATCAGGTGGGGTAAATTTAACCTTTGATGCTTGAGGTGCCCATATAGCATGGAGTTTCACAGAATCTTTCTTTGTTGCAGGATATTCCATTCTTTATCACTCGGCTTTTGAAAATTGGCACAGATATAGAAACAGTAAGTCTTCTTTAAGGACGAGGTGGAAATTTTTTAGTCCATGATTTATGGCTCTTAAGATTTGGGGGGACGGGGCAGCATGCAGTATTTTTTTTTTTTTTTCCCTAATATGTGTACAAAGATTGTCATGAAGGTAGCCATTTTGTATGTGATGCTTGAGCTCTCCACTTGGGTAGGATTCTTACTCAGCTGTTTACTCCCATCTGTAGGAGAGGCCAAGGAAAAGAAATCCACACACAACACTGATGTAATATCATGAAACACCTAGCCGTCCCTGAGTACACTGTATTTACACCTTCAGAGTAGTTGTAAATTTGTATAAAAGCATTTCTGCACTACTAGGAATAGGTCTAGATAAAATAGGTTTTGAGGTATGTTGCTTTTATAAAATATCTTTTTGAACTTTTCACATAAGCACAGTGGGCTATTTTGTATGGCATTAAGTCTGATTTTCAGTTATCTGGCTTTCCAGAGCTGGAGCTGTGATCACCACAGCAGTCACTTAAACTGAGCAAATAAAAACACAAGTTACCATTTTTTTTCCTAGTACAGAAATCTTAGAAAATTGAATAACAGTACAGTACTTAGGGATCAGCCATACTAGCTAAACTTGGTTCCAGAAAATTTAATTGACAATTAACACAAAATCAGTGTGGTGGTCATTTTTGTATACTATTTTTAAACTTTTATTTCTGAAATGATTTTTAGAATTTAGAGCATTTTAATAAATTCTGCTATGAAATGTTAGCAAATCTTCATCAGAACCTATGCAGGTACTTAAGAATGTGGATTAAACAAGGAAAGGTCAAGCAGTCAAAGGGAGGGTTCTGAGACACAGATGTTAAAACTGGGTGGGGATGGAGATAGGTTGTTTTTTTAAAAGTAGTATGTGTTTTTATGAACAAATGACCAGCGCTGAATAGGCAGCAGGGTGAATTAACAGTCTGTTGTCAGCTTAACCGGTACTGTGGCTTGAAAATATCGAACAGGGCCACTACTGTGCTTTCCTCTCTGATCCCTTGCATGTCACACTGGAGAGTGCTGGCACCTTTAATGTGATCTGTTGAAATATTTGGTGACTTGACTTTTTTGCCTCGTGTATTTTGTGGTTGGTGCAATAATGGAAAGCTTTTTTTTTTTTTTTTTTTTTTTTAATTTGGTATAGAGGCAATATAATGTTGGTGATGCCCTGGAATGGGTGAAATGCACGGGTGATATTGGCGTCCTACAAAAGTTACAAACGTTTGGGGATTTCTGCTGGCCCCCGTTAGAAGTTTTCTTTTCTGAATGTAAGTATATTGTATTCTTATAACCTCCTTTCCTCCCCCTAAGCATTAAAAAAAAAAAATCTTAACCTTCTGTTTTGATTCTCCTTAATCTTTGCTACTGTAATTTCATCTCATCTGTGCCTCTGAAGTTGGTTACTAAGCAGCTGTCGTCATTACATACAAAGAACAGTGAATGATACATGTTGTGATCTTGTAATCTGAATATATCCTCATAACGTTCAATTTGAACAGGCCCATGTATATAGCAGTAGATTCCTACCTTGTATTTTAGGATAGCAACATTATATAGATGATGTTGCTCACCTCCCCAGATAAGAAGCACAAGAGTTGAGTGAGTTTCTTCAAAATCTATGTGATCGAAATATTACTTTTACTTCACATATAGGAGGGACCCAAGTGGAGTTTTTGGATGTACATATAAAATATGAAAAGGGTGAGTTTATAAGAGTTTATAAACCAACAGATAGAAATACTTTACTTCATTATAAAAGCTACCACCCTAGTCCATTAAAAAAACAGCAGTACCAGTAGGCCAGTTTTTGAGGTTTACACGTTTGTACTCCTAGAAGCAAGATTTTTGTAGTCAAGCTCAAGAAATAGGTAATAAATTTATTCAAAGGGGGTACCCACTGACAGTAGTCCTTAGAGTGATGAAGAGGGCGTATAATGCTCATAGATCTTGGTTGATTTATTCCCAAGAGAAAATAGACACTGAAGATAGAATGACATGTGTTTTACCATTTGTACCCCTTACTAATCAAATAAAACAAATTATTTGTAAACATTGGCCAATGTTAGGGTGTTATAAAAAAAATTTTAAGCTATGCCCAGGTTTGCGTACACTAGGGGACTGAATCTGGGAGAGAAATTAAAGAATAAGTATAATATAGGGATGGGTTATCATTCCAAATGTAAAGGTTCACATACTGTCAATATGCTTTAGAAACTACTAGTATTCAAATACCAAATCAAACAAAAGAGAAAATTATTTTTATTTGAGGTCTAAAACTTGTCTTGCAGCTTACCCGGATATTGTTCAATTGTTGCTGGGAGAAGGCTGATTGCGGTCTCCTTTTCATATGCTCTGTCCAGAGTGGAACCTTTAGCTTAGGCCCAGATCTGCAAAACTTAACTAACCAGCAGTGTGGTTTTTACACTGGTTCTAGCTGGTTTAGCGAGCACGGAGTACAGCGAGACATGCACAAAAGGGTTCTCCAAGCTATTTTCCTGGCATCGTAGCAGCTAATGAAACTTGTATGCAAAGCTGTTATAATGAGCTAATTTAGTATACAAAAATGCATGCAAAGAGATGCACAACCGTTTTCCGAATGTGATGCACAGAAGCAGCCCCTACCTTTTACCATGGAAAATTTAACGGGAGGTCTGGAGCTGTCGTACATGCAGCTTCCTTGTGTGTATAAGAGCCCTATAGACACCGGAGCCCCGTTGGGAGCTGCACGTCCAACCGGGAAGCTGCTGAGCCCCATTCACACTAAGGAAACTGATGGGGAGCAAATGGTTAATTTTTCCCTAGAGCAAGTTGTAAATCCCAAAGGAAAGTGTGGGGTGGCCCTGCTTCTCTTTCAAATGACATTTAACTGACAAGAAATCAGGGGGAGTTATGCAATTAAACACTGCTAGAAGCACAGGTGCGCTAAACCAATTGGACAATGTGCCAGAGTTATTTAAGGTGTTTGTTCTGAGTTTCTCCTTACTGCTTGTCTGTAAATACTGAGGAGCTGGACCAGGGGCATAGCCAGACTTCGGCGGGAGGGGGGTCCAGAACCCGCGGTGAGGGGGCATATCTTAGCCCCCCTCCCTTTTGACTCCCGCCTCCGCCAACCCTCCCCCGCCACCACCAGGTACCTTTGCTGGCTCGGGTCCCCAACCCCCGCCAGCCGAAGTCCCCTTCAGTGCTGGTCTTCACAGAAGGCAGAAAGAGGAAGGATAGGTGAGTTAAATGCTGCGGGGGGAGGAAAGAGAGGGGAGAAGCTGGATAAGGGTGGGTTGGAGAATGTTTACTTTCCATATGCTGAATCCATTTTTGGCTGTTCTCACTTGTTGTTCTTTGTGCAATTAACTGCACAATTAAAAATTTAATTGAAATGCAGCCCTGGTTAATAACCCTTAGAATCTCTGTTTTGCTTGCGTTCAGGCAGTTTTTGGTGGGTTGGGAGGGGTGGTTTTGGTTTTATTTGCCTATTTCCTGAGTTGCTGTTCGACAGGCAGTCGATTGTTATCTTGGTCCCCGTTGATACCAGGGCGTCCATCTTGGGGAGATGCAACTTCTTAAGCACAGGTAGCAGATATACAAAAACATGGACTGATGAGACAAAGTCAGCACGGATTTAGTGAAGGGAAGTCTTGCCTCACCAATCTAATGCATTTTTTTGAGGGGGTAAGCAAACATGTGGACAATGGGGAGCCGGTTGATATTGTATATCTGGATTTTCAGAAGGCGTTTGACAAAGTGCCGCACGAAAGACTCCTGAAGAAATTGCAGAGTCATGGAATCGGAGGTAGGGTATTATTATGGATTAAGAACTGGTTGAAAGATAGGAAGCAGAGAGTAGGATTGCGTGGACAGTATTCTCAGTGGAGGAGGGTAGTTAGTGGGTCCCGCAGGGGTCTGTGCTGGGTCCGTTGCTTTTTAATGTATTTATAAATGACCTAGAGATGGGAATAACTAGTGAGGTAATTAAATTCGCCGATGACACAAAATTATTCAGGGTCGTCAAGTCGCAGGAGGAATGTGAACGATTACAGGAGGACCTTGCGAGACTGGGAGATTGGGCGTGCAAGTGGCAGATGAAGTTCAATGTTGACAAGTGCAAAGTGATGCATGTGGGTAAGAGGAACCCGAATTATAGCTACGTCTTGCAAGGTTCCGCGTTAGGAGTTACGGATCAAGAAAGGGATCTGGGTGTCGTCGTCGATGATACGCTGAAACCTTCTGCTCAGTGTGCTGCTGCGGCTAGGAAAGCGAATAGAATGTTGGGTGTTATTAGGAAGGGTATGGAGTCCAGGTGTGTGGATGTTATAATGCCGTTGTATCGCTCCATGGTGCGACCGCACCTGGAGTATTGTGTTCAGTACTGGTCTCCGTATCTCAAAAAAGATATAGTAGAATTGGAAAAGGTACAGCGAAGGGCGACGAAAATGATAGTGGGGATGGGACGACTTTCCTATGAAGAGAGGCTGAGAAGGCTAGGGCTTTTTAGCTTGGAGAAGAGACGGCTGAGGGGAGATATGATAGAAGTGTATAAAATAATGAGTGGAATGGATCGGGTGGATGTGAAGCGACTGTTCACGCTATCCAAAAATACTAGGACTAGAGGGCATGAGTTGAAGCTACAGTGTGGTAAATTTAAAACGAATCGGAGAAAATTTTTCTTCACCCAACGTGTAATTAGACTCTGGAATTCGTTGCCGGAGAACGTGGTACGGGCGGTTAGCTTGATGGAGTTTAAAAAGGGGTTAGATAGATTCCTAAAGGACAAGTCCATAGACCGCTATTAAATGGACTTGGAAAAATTCCGCATTTTTAGGTATAACTTGTCTGGAATGTTTTTACGTTTGGGGAGCGTGCCAGGTGCCCTTGACCTGGATTGGCCACTGTCGGTGACAGGATGCTGGGCTAGATGGACCTTTGGTCTTTCCCAGTATGGCACTACTTATGTACTTATGTACTTATGTACTTATAAAGCCTGGCCTAGAACCTTTCCACCTTCAGACCCGCATCCTGCAAGTCTCATTCTGTTACAGATTTGTTAGCATGGTGCTGCACATCTGTATGAAGCTATACATGAGCTGTGTTGCTATGAGTATCTACTGCATGGTTCACTGTGAGACTGACCACAAGTGGCAGAGGAAATCAACCTAGTATGTGCTGCTCAGCTTTTTCTGTGGACTGATATAGGCTTGGGAAGAGGAACAGAAAGAAAGAGACCAAAGATGCATGGGTATTGGCTTTTATTTATTAAAAAAAAAACAACATCGTAGCCCATGGTAACAATACAAACATACACAAATTAAATCAAATGTATATAAAATAGAGAATTCACTACCAAAATATACATTGTAAGTGTAACATGCCTTAATATTTATTCAAGCTATAAGGTTACTGATCTCTTCAACTGGGTGGTAAACCATGATGCGACTTTCAAATATGGAAATGGGACTTGATATACCGCCTTTCTGAGGTTTTTGCAACTACATTCAAAGTGGTTTACATATATTCAGGTACTTATTTTGTACCAGGGGCAATGGAGGGTTAAGTGACTTGCCCAGAGTCACAAGGCGCTGCAGTGGGAATTTAACTCAGTTCCCCAGGATCAGAGTCCACTGCACTAACCACTAGGCTACTCCTCCACTCATTCCACCAATAAGAGCCAACCTCATCAGTGATGTCACAATGGCTTGACTGCCCGATACTTGGCTCACTTCTGATATTGTGATGTCATAAGGGAAAGGGGAGAAGGGAAATGGGACTTGATATACCACCTTTCTGAGGTTTTTGCAACTACATTCAAAGTGGTTTACATAGTATATTCAGGTACTTATTTGTACCAGGGGCAATGGAGGGTTAAGTGACTTGCCCAGAGTCACAAGGAGCTGCAGTGGGAATCGAACTCAGTTCCCCAGGATCAAAGTCCACTGCACTAACCACTAGGCTACTCCTCCACGCAAATATTCTTTTTTTTTATTATTCTTTTATTTTAAAGGAGATCTTTATTCACTTTCAAACAGAAAGGCACATGCATAAAGTAGTAAACATGGTGAAGTTTACAACAAAAACCCCTAACAAGTTTCTACAACTAGGCAACAGTGGAAACAATCCAGAAGTCTCCAAATTTTTTACAAGTTTTGTGCTATATAATATTCCCCCACCCCCATCCAGCTGGACCACACCCTGAGTTTTCAAATATGCTTTTAATAGTTTCTAAAAGAGACATGAGTGGATATTAACTGTAAATCAGCTGATAACGAGTTCCATAAAATAGGGCCATCAGCATTAAAATGAGGGTACTTCTAACAGATTTGTATTTACCGAACAAAGAGATCTGGAGGGATAATATGTAATAAAGTTGCAGCAGGCAGAGGAATTGTCACCATTTAATGTACATAAGTAATGCCATACTGGGAAAAGACCAAGGGTCCATCGAGCCCAGCATCTTGTCCACGACAGCGGCCAATCCAGGCCAAGGGCACCTGGCAAGCTTCCCAAACGTACAAACATTCTATTCATGTTATTCCTGGGATTTTGGATTTTTCCAAGTCCGTTTAGTAGCGGTTTATGGACTTGTCCTTTAGGAAACCGTCTAACCCCTTTTTAAACTCTGCTAAGCTAACTGCCTTCACCACATTTTCCGGCAATGAATTCCAGAGTTTAATTACACGTTGGGTGAAGAAAAATTTTCTCTGATTTGTTTTAAATTTACTACACTGTAGTTTAATCGCATGCCCCCTAGTCCTAGTATTTTTGGAAAGCGTGAACAGACGCTTCACAATGCTTTATGAACAAGTCCAAACTTTAGATTGAGTATGTTTAAAAACACAAACAAAAAATCAGGAGCCAGTGCAACTTGATTAGTACTGGAGAAATATGGTCAAAATGTGAAATACCAGATACAGGGAATGTGGCTGCCTTGTTTGCTATCTGTGATGGCACAAAACAAAACATAGATAATCCTAAATAAAGGTTTGAAAAAGTTAAAATTAGAGGAGACTAAACTTTGAATCATCATTCTAAAATGATCAAAAAAAATCGTGTAAATGTCGCCTTAATTAAAGTGTGTTAAAATATCTGAATAGTTGTTTTCAGTTGAACCCTCATTGATAGCAGTGGATCTAACAAAATTCCAAAATAATGTAGTTCCTTTAATATTGGTATTATAAAAACATCTATAGCAAATGCTAGTGTAAAGAAACTTGTTTGCTTTCTGTGAATTGATAAAGATTGCCAGGTTTTGTAGCAGTTGACATGGAATTGCTGGAACCTAGGTGCCTTTGAAATGTTCCATTTGTGAATAGAAAGATGTCTAGAGCAATTGCACAGAAAATTGTATGTTTAGGTTGCTTGAAGTTTTTCCTTCCTACTTTGGTTTAAAAATGTAGTGAAAAATATGTTTTATTTGCTTTACTGACAATGAATTTGTTTATTTGCAGATAAATATTTCTTAAATAAAGTGGCGATGGAGCAGTGCGATTTAGTGGAAGAGTTTAAATTGGAGAGTTGTGATAGCTGCATAAAGGTAATCGGATGGATATCATCTTTTGACACTCCTGGGTCACCTCCCCCACCGCCCTTTGATCCATTATCCTTAAGGTCTTATGTTGAACACCCTTTCCTTCCTCCTTTCTTCACCTGTTCAGCTCAGATTTCCATAATCTCTCTTCTTCCCAGCCCTTTCCTCTTCCCAGAATTCCTCCAATTCCAATCTTCTGTTCAATCTCTCCTCTATACCCACCACCCAAATGTACCTCCCATTCCATACTCTTTCTTCACCAGCCTTCCTCTCCGCACCCTGTGTACCTCCAGTTCTACTCTTCCTTACCTCTATAACCCCATTTCATGCTCTTTCCTTTCCCCACCCCCTGCCACAATATCCTGATATCTCATCCCTGCTGCTGTGACTGTTGGGGCTTCAGTTATACTACTACTACTACTACTACTTAACATTTCTAGAGCGCTACTAGGGTTACGCAGCGCTGTACAGTTTAACAAAGAAGGACAGTCCCTGCTCAAAGGAGCTTACAATCTAAAGGATGAAATGTCAAGTTGGGGCAGTCAAGATTTCCTGAATAGAGGTGTAGTGGTTAGGTGCCGAAGGCGATATTGAAGAGGTGGGCTTTGAGCAAGGATTTGAAGATGGGCAGGGAGGGGGCCTGGCGTATGGGCTCAGGGAGTTTATTCCAAGCATGGGGTGAGGCGAGGCAGAAAGGGCGGAGCCTGGAGTTGGCGGTGGTGGAGAAGGGTACTGAGAGGAGGGATTTGTCTTGAGAGCGGAGGTTACGGGTAGGAACGTAAGGGGAGATGAGGGTAGAGAGGTAAGGAGGGGCTGCAGATTGAGTGCATTTGTAGGTTAGTAGGAGAAGCTTGAACTGTATGCGGTACCTGATCGGAAGCCAGTGAAGTGACTTAAGGAGAGGGGTGATATGAGCATATCGGTCCTGACGGAAGATAAGACGTGCAGCAGAGTTCTGAATGGATTGAAGGGGGGATAGATGGCTAAGTAGGAGACCAGTAAGGAGAAGGTTGCAGTAGTCAAGGCGAGAGGTAATGAGAGAGTGGATGAGAGTTTGGGTGGTGTGCTCAGAGAGGAAAGGGCGAATTTTGCTAATGTTGTAGAGGAAGAAGCGACAGGTCTTGGCTATCTGCAGAGAGGGAGGAGTCGAAGATGACTCCGAGGTTGGGGGCAGATGAGACGGGGACAATGAGGGTGTTATCAACTGAGATAGAGAGTGGAGGAAGAGGGGAAGTGGGTTTGGGTGGGAAGACAATGCTCTTAGGCTGCAGAAGCCCAAGGGAGCAATTACAGTTTTTTTTTTTTTTTTTGGGGGGGGGGGGGGGCAGGGAAATTGTGCTCGCAGTAACAGCAAGATTTTTTTTTTTTTTGGGGGGGGGGGGGGGGGGGGTGATTTCTTAAGGTGGCCAAATAGGTAGAAAAAAGGCAACAGCCAAAGCCAGAAGGATGCTTGGGTGCATAGGAAGAGAAATGGCTAACAGGAAAGGAGGTGATAATGCCTCTGGTGAGGGTCCACCTAGAGCACTGTGTAGAATCAGGATGCTTGGGTGCACTGGAAGGGGAATGGCCAACAGGAAAAAGGAGGTGATAATGCCTTTCTATAGGCTTCTGGTGAGGGCCCATCTACAGCATCGTGTACAATTCTGGAAATCATACCTTCAAAAACATACAACCAGGATGGAGTCGATCCAGAGGATGGCTACTAAAATGGTCAGTGGTATTTATCATAAAGCATATAGAGGCAGACATCTAAAACTCAATATGTATACCTTGGAAGAAAGACGATACTTTGAGTAGAAGGCAGCAAACATTGGACTGAGTCGGCTGATGCCGGCATAGAATCCTGGAGAGAGTAGTGTCACAGAGGTGCAGGTGAGTGCAGAATGAGCTGAGTCAGTCCGTGTTCTCAAGACAAAAGTATTTGGGTGAGGTAGGGGCAGGCAACAGAAGGGCAAACTGGGTATGGAAAGGAGCAATCCGATAGTTCCACACTCATGCTGACCCTTTTGGCATGAGCCTCCGCCTTTAATTTGGCTATAAAAATGCTGCAATAGTCTGGGGACCTTCTGCAAAAATAAAGAAAGCTACAGCCAGTTTAGTCACCCAGTAAAATTACCTTTAAAATCATTTGTCATTCAACCAATTATTCTACACTAGCTGTTGAGCCCGTGAAAACGGGCTACTTTTGGAATGGGGGGGGGTGGGGGTTTCCGAGCCCCCTCCACCCGGCCCGAGCAGCACTGTAAACTTACATCAGCAAAGCTGCCGTCGGGGCGGGCTTCCTTCTCTGCCTGTGTCCCGCCCTCGTGTGACGTAACATCGGCGAGGGCGGGACAAAGGCAGAGAAGGAAGCCCGACGGCAGCTTTGCTGATGTGCCTGCTGCTGCGTGCTGATGTAAGTTCACAGTGCTCGGGCCAGATGGAGGGGCGGTGGCGACTCCGGGGGAAGGGGAGCGGTTCCGACATCTGCAGCATGCCAGTAGAGACTTCCCTCTCTGTCCCGCCCCCATCATCACGTATTGAAGCGGGGGCGGGGCAGAGAGGGAAGTCTCTACTGCGCATTTGCAAGTGAGTACGGTCACTCGCCGTTTATATGTTTGATAGAAGTGAAGCCTAGGGAAGCGGGCGGGTGGGCGGTGACAGCGAAAGCATGAGATTCATGCAGTAACAGAAGATGATTGTCAGTCGAGTACTACTCTTGCTCATTGAGTTAGGAGGGAAAGATTGAGGTTCAGGAAGGATGAGCATTGTGCCAAGTTGGGCAGTGGTTTCAGTTGCCCTTGGTCAGTCAGATAGCCATGTTGGAGAACTATAAAAACAAGATGACAAAAGGGGGAAAGAACAAACCAATTTTAAAGTGGAACACCTGCATCCCTTTGATGCTTGTGTTGATGTCATTTGCTCAGTCCTTATGTTTATTGCTTTCTATTCAGTGTTACTGAAGCCATTATGTGTACAGGGGTGGGGGTGGGGGATAGCAAAGGGGGAGGGAATGAATCCGGTGCTCACCAGGGAAGAAAGAAATGGGTTGGAAGTCCAGGTAGGAGTGGGCAGGACATTTTACTACACCCATCTTAATAGGCCTATGCATAGACTCAGGCCTTGGGATTTGGTTTGATGGCCTGGATTAATTTGATATCTGTTTCTTGCCATTTTTTGATAAAATTCACCCAAGTCTGTGTGCAGCAAGAACTATCTGGACATAGGTAACACAATTACAGCAGTAAAAATATTCAAACACTACATAGTAAGGCATAGTATATTACATTATCAACACAATATGCAATAACACATCTTAATAGGCAGCATAGGGTTGCAGTGTCGGTCATCTAAGAATGTGATTTCCAGAACAGATTCCTAAATTTTCTGTTGGTAGTGGGTATGAACTCAGTTTCTGCAAATGTGCCTACATATGCAGATTGGCCAAGTGAGTGTAGAACTTTTGCAGGCATATTCATTGTTGATGGCCCTAAATGTGGGCTGTGTATTAAGTTACAGGACGGGGTGAACCTAGAGAGCTCAACTTAATCCTCCCATCCATTTTTACTGACCTATAACTTCCTTACTTTTCAACTGAGATTAACGTTTTGGAGGCAGGGAAACAAAGGAAGAAACTTGAAATTCACATGTAAAATGGCTTTTTAGAATAAACTCATTTAAAGTATGTGCGGTACAATTAGGCACATACTTGCTTGGGACTTTAGAGTAGGTATGTTCAGGGAAGGAGAATGACGTGCAAGCAGATTTTACAAAATATGCATGAATTTTACATGCTAACGTTTGTCTACTCTCAAGGAGACATAACTGTCCAAAGCTTCAATGTAGATGTGATTTCTGCAGGATTTATGGTAGTTCTTTTCTAGACAATAGCAAGTAAATGGGAATAAGTACATAAGTAATGCCACACTGGGAAAAGACCAAGGGTCCATCGAGCCCAGCATCCTGTCCACGACAGCGGCCAATCCAGGCCAAGGGCACTTGGCAAGCTTCCCAAACGTACAAACATTCTATACATGTTATTCCTGGAATTGTGGATTTTTCCCAAGTCCACTTAGTAGCGGTTTTTGGACTTGTCCTTTAGGAAACCGTCTAACCCCTTTTTAAACTCTGCCAAGCTAACCGGCTTCACCATGTTCTCAGGCAACGAATTCCAGAGTTTAATTATGTGTTGGGTGAAGAAAAAATTTCTCAGATTTGTTTTAAATTTACTACACTGTAGTTTCATCGCATGCCCCCTAGTCCTAGTATTTTTGGAAAGCGTGAACAGATGCTTCACATCCACCTGTTCCACTCCACTCACTATTTTATATACCTCTATCACGTCTCCCCTCAGCCGTCTCTTCTCCAAGCTGAAAAGCTCTAGCCTCTTAGTCTTTCTTCATAGGGAAGTCGTCCCATCCCCGCTATCATTTTAGTCGCCCTTCGCTGCACCTTTTCCAATTCTACTATATATTTCTTGAGATGCGGCGACCAGAATTGAACACAATACTCAAGGTGCGGTCGCACCATGGAGCGATACAACGGCATTATAACATCCTCACACCTGTTTTCCATACCTTTCCTAATAATACCCAACATTCTATTCACTTTCCTAGCCGCAGCAGCACACTGAGCAGAAGGTTTCAGTGTATTATCGACTACGACACCCAGATCCCTTTCTTGGTCCGTAACTCCTAACGTGGAACCTTGCATGACGTAGTTATAATTCGGGTTCTTTTTTCCCACATGCATCACCTTGCACTTGCTCACATTAAACGTTATCTGCCATTTAGCCGCCCAGTCTCCCAGTCTCGTAAGGTCCTCCTGTAATTTTTCACAATCCTGTCGCTAGTTAACGACTTTGAATAACTTTGTGTCATCAGCAAATTTAATTACCTCGTTAGTTACTCCCATCTCTAAATCATTTATAAATATATTAAAAAGCAGCGGTCCTAGCAGGGACCCCTGAGGAACCCCACTAACTACCCTTCTCCATTGTGAATACTGCCCATTTAACCCCACTCTCTGTTTTCTATCCTTCAACCAGTTTTTAATCCACAATAGGACATTTGAAATATAAAAAGCTGTCCCCCACACCTGTAAATACTTAACTACTTGGGGAACTTGACAAACAAAATGATACTATAAACACACTTAAAAGAATAAATATATCCTGCTGCTCAGAAATCGTACTTTCCCAGGCTTGAGAGATTTGTAGTGACCATCATAGCACCATGAGGTATATCACAGAATAAAAGTAGATGAAAATTTTTTTTTTTTTTTGCTTTTATGAAGCTAATGGCTTCACCATAAGCAATGTCCTTTGTGGTGATCAAAATCCACTTGATATAATGTCTTTAAATGAACTATCCAAAATAATAATTCTCGCCAGCATGGAATATCCCTTAATCCTACTGAAAAACAAAATCCAAAATTTCCAAAATGATCCAAAAAAATCCACGAATGTGCTGAAAACCAAAATCCAAATATATATCTTCTTTCCTCTGTGAAGATCAGTCCATAGCAATCCTCCTGTCTCTATCAAATGTCCAACTCATCTCAATCCTACTGGATTCAGCTCGACCATGGATCCAGTGTTTCGCCCGATTGCGTCTTTAGGAACTGGATAATATTTTGTAGCTGGAACTAAAAACAGGAACTCCAGAAGAATATACCCGCTACTACAAAACCACCGCTTTTGTGGCGGCGGGTGCACTCTTTTGGAGTTCCCGTTTTTAGTTCCAGCTATAAATTTTATCCAGCTCCTGAAGACGCCATCGGGTGAAACACTGGATCCATGTCGAGCTTATTATTATTTGAAGACATTATTATATCAAGTATGTTTTGATAACCACAAGGGACATTGCATATAGTGGAACCATTACCTTCACTTCATAAAAAGTGTAAAAAATAAAATCTACATTTATACTGTGATATACCTTGTGGTGGTGGTATGATGGTCATTGCAAACCTTTCCAGCCTCTTCAATCAGTCCAAAACTCTGCTGCGCGACTCATTTTCCGCCAGAATCGCTATGCTCACTTTAGCCCTCTCCTCAAGTCACTTCACTGGCTCCCTATCCGTTTTCACATTCAATTCAAACTTCTCTTACTGACCTATAAGTGCATTCATTCTACCGCTCCCCAATACCTCTCCACACTTGTCTCTCCCTACGACGAGTACTCCGTTCTGTGGATAAATCTCTCTTGTCTGTCCCCCTTCTTCTCTACTGCTAATTCCAGACTCCGTTCCTTTTATCTCGCTGCACCTCACGCCTGGAATAGACTTCCCGAGCCTGTACGTCTAGCCCCGTCTTTGGCCGTTTTCAAATCCAGGCTAAAAGCCCACCTCTTTTAACACTGCTTTTGACTCCTAACCACTACTCACTTGCCCTGTACCCTTTTATCCCCACCTCTTTAATTCCCTTACCTCTTAGTTGTTCTGTCTGTCTGCCTGTCCTATTTAGATTGTGAGCTGTTTGAGCAGGGACTGTCTTTTTTTCATGTATGGTGTAAGGCGCTGCGTATGCCTTGTAGCGCTATAGAAGTGATAAGTAGTAGTAGTAGTAATGTAGAAGCCTGCCCTTGCAGATCAGCAACGCAGCCGCGCAGGCTTCTGTTTCTGTGAGTCTGACGTCCTGCAGGCTTCTAGATGGAATGTTGCTAGTGGAGGAGTAACCTAGTGGTTAGTGCAGTGGAACATGGAATGTTGCTACTATTGGAGATTCTGTTGCTACTATTTGAGATTCTACATGGAATGTTGCTATTCCACTAGCAACATTCCATTTTTAGATTGTGAGCTCTTTGAGCAGGGACTGTCTTTTCATGTATGGTGTATAGCGCTGCGTATGCCTTGTAGCGCTATACAAGTGGTAAGTAGTAGTAGTAATAGTATTTGTGTTAATTCTATAGCACTGCTAGCATATACAGTGCTTGATATTCAGAAGGATTCAAGTGGTTCATTGGAGTTAGCCCTATAAATCTTTTTAATGTGAGGCCAGCAAACAGATCCTTTGGCCAGATGCAAACACAGGTGGCAGCAGAAGTATTTTCAGGGCATGACTTAAAATCGACTGAATATCAACACTATCTATTTTAAGTTTATCCGTATAGGGGCCAACTGAATTTCGGATTCTGCACTGAAACCGAACCAAAATCCTGGTTTGTGTTTCGGCTGAAAATGCCTGAGAATTTTAAGCTCAAACCCGAACCTCACTTTTTCTCCTCGTTTTCCTCCTGCTCGTTTCTATAGAGCTACTAGACATATGCAGCGCTGTATACATTATATGCAGGTACTTTCTCTGTCCTTAGTGTGCTCACAATCTAAGTTTGTTTTTTTTTTTTTTTTGTACCTGGGGCAGAGGAGGGTTAAGTGACTTGTCCAGGGTCACAAGGAGCTGCAGTGGGAATTGAACTCGGTTCCCTAGGATCTCTTACTCTCCCCCCAACCCCAAGGCCTACCTTAGAAAGGCCTGGTGGGCTAGTGGCGTCTTTAAGGGCAGGAACAAACCCCACTCGGTCCTGCCCTCTGCCGCTGCTCCACGAGTCTGCCGCGGGAGGCCCTGGTAGCCATTTTGTGATTGGAGCAAATGGCTGCCGGGACCTCCTGCAGTATTCTTGATAGCCATTGCGATGGAGCAGTAGCATGGGGCTGGAAAGGGTGGGGTTCGTTCCTGTCCCAAAGACGCCTCTAGACCAGGCCTTCCTAAGGTGGGCCCACAGGTAGGATTGGGGGGAGGGGAGGTCGGCTTGAGAGGAGAACATTTTTGGTCGGGTAGGGGGAGTTTTCATTTATGGTGTAGGTTTCTGCCAAACCCGAGCATCCAATTTTGATCCCAGGTTTGTTTTCAACAGAAACCAAAGATCCTGTGTTTGGTTGGGCTCCACGTCTGTTAATGTAGGACCACATTGCTTGCTGTCTAGCTTAGGGGTGTGGAAATACAAAACTAACGCAGCACCTAGTAGAGGGCATTTCCAGTTCATTTGCTGCATTACCATGACTATTAATGCATGCTATTCTGGCTTCACTTAATATTGAGGCACCTAGTGCTTCTGCATTAATTGCACATTAATCCATTTGTACATGGAAAGTGCAGTGTGTTAAGTGCTATTCACGGTCTACTTCCGTTCTCTACCCATGTTCCACCACCTATTAAGAAATGCCCTAAATGCACAACCTAACTCGTGCTAATGAACATTTTAACGCAAAGGCAGGTAACATGTTTGTGCAATAGCTATTAGTGTGCTAAACTGCTTAACAGCTTAATGCAGTTTAGTAAAAGGGTCCCTTAACTACTACTACTACTTATTTCTGTTGTGCTGCTAGACATGTGCAGCACTGCACACTAAATGTGTATGAGACAGTCTTCGTCACTGAAAATTCATGTAAAGATACAGGTAAGTCATTTTTATGTGATGTCCCTTTTTTCAAAGAGCTTTCAGTGTGGTTGATCGTGGAGAAGTTTTATGGCATGCTCAGCGCTGTATAGTGAGCAGTATGAACAAAGGGCCTTCTGGTTCACTTTGGAACCATGTATATTGTATTGCAGAGTATTTAGCACCACTGGTGGAGTGCTATAAATATTAAGCAATTTTGAAATATGCTGTTTTGAGTTCATGAAACATTAAAGTATTTGACCTTGACCTAAACTACTTCTGGTATCATTATAGTTTCTCCCAGATGAGTTTGGAGGAAGGAGTTCAGCTTTCAAAACAAATGTTTGACAGTGACTTGTTTGGTGAAGTTTTCTGTGAATGTTCAGGAGTAAGATAGATGACACTTTCTCTTGCAGCAAAGTGAAGTCATGAAGCAGAGAGGGAATGAGGAGTTCTCTAAGGAAAACTATGACTGTGCTGTGAAATTCTATACCGAGGCCTTGGATTGTTGGTAAGGACAGATCTGATGAGATGGGGGGGGGGGGGGGGTGGCTGGCACACTTTATTCTTCTGCCATGGTTCCTCTTATGCTTTTAACATACACCAATATCGTACTCTTGTCAAATGTTTCTAATTCATTTATTTAGTAGAACATATCATTTCCATTCACACACACCTAACAAATACTTCCTACTAAGGAACTCCCTCATTCACCCCTTTCACCTCGCCATTGAGTCCTACTATATACTCCACTCATATCACCATTCAACTCTTTCAACAAACCATTTTTTGTTTCTTTATTTGAAGTCCTGAAAATCATCTTCTGTATGGGAATCGAGCACTTTGTTTTCTTCGCTTGGGGATGTACAAGTAAGTGAACAGTCTGACTTAGTTTTTAAATACATACAGATACTGGGTGTAGTCATGGTGCAACAGGATACAATTCTACCACTGTGAGAGATGCCAGGTGTGGGTGCAGTACCATGGTATTCAGTCCACAAAGTCACCCAGTAGAGAACAATAGCTGAAGACAAAAATGGCCCATCCAATCTGGCCAGTTAATGGTGGTTAAAATAGCAACGTGTGCAGTCTTGCTAGTCCATATTAATTATTTTTTTTGTAATTCAGCATCATCAGCATGCTCCTGCTATCTGGGGGCTTGTGAATTGTTAATGTTAAGAAGAAATGTATTTAACTAGTGAAAAAGGCCCGTTTCTGACGCAAATGAAACGGACGCTAGCAAGGTTTTCCTCAGAGTGTGTACGTCTGAGAGAGAGTGAATGTGCAAATGTGTGTATGACAGAGAGAGAGTGAGACAGAGTGCGCTTGTGTCTGTGTGAGAATGAGAGTGTGTTTGCCAGGGGCCCTCCCTCCCCTCCCTCCTAGTTTCAGGGTCATCCCCTCCTTATGATGCCAAAAACCAGTACAGTACGGTGCGAGCCTTGGGGTTGAATGGGCTGGAGGCTGTGTCCCGGTGGTGCGTTGGCGGCGGGAGGGAGGAGGTTTAGGCAATTCTTTGTTTTTTAGTGGGTTGACCAAGCATGGGGTTATCGGCAGGTAATAGGAGGCTCCGCTGGGTACGGGCGGTTCCTGACGCACAGGCGGCGTGTGTTATTTTGCGGAGGCTGGGCCGGCCCGGTTCTACGGAGACGCTTGTTGCATGTATGTCTGCGGGGTTGCCCTCTGCCGCCATCCCCACACATTTGTGAAATCTCCGCTGCCGTTCCTGAAGGGCTGTGTTTGAAGAAGTGGAATTGTGTGTACAGATAGGCCCCCTCCTTACGAAGTTTTTAAGTCATCTTCACTCCTTCACTTACCTGTTCGGGTCGGGAGGGCGGCTAATTCGGGAGGCATGGGAGGGCGGCTGTTGAGCGCGTGGGGGGGACTGTTAGCGTTGTTAGCGAGCTGGGAGGGTGTGTCGTGTGTCAGTGTTCCGCCCTCGACGTCATGACGTTGTGACGCGAGGGAGGGCAGAGAGACATGGTGAGTCAGATGGCTTCACCATTATGAACCCTTCACTAAAGCCACGGAGTTGGTTTCAGAATGTTGAGGATGCGTTTTATTAAAGTAGATACTGTGTAAACGTAATCATAAATAACATGCAATTTGAAAATAATTATATCATAAGTACAGTTTTATTTGACAAAGCATTTCATGTGGTAAATATTAGATGACTCTTTCATGTTGGTATTTTTCTATTTTGTTTTGAAGGAAAGCCCTGGGTGATGGGAAAAGAGCCACTGTGCTGAAATATAACTGGTCAAAGGTTAGTTGTGTTTGAAACAGTTGATATTTTAAAACAGTTTTTTTTTTTTTTGGGGGGGGGGGGGGGGGGGGGGGGGGGGGAGAGTCACATTTCATGATTGGTTAGCATTTTGTAATGGTGACAATACTGAGTCAACTCAGCTAGGTTGTTTACCTGTAACAGGGGTTCTCTGTAAACAGGATAAGCCAGCCACCTGATGGAGCCAGTTAGAATGTGCTCTACAAGAGCCCGGGAAAGTCTGGAAGTCTTTCTGGCCATGTGCAAATGCTTCTTCCTAGTGTTATGTGCTGTTCTTGCCAGTCTGTATGCCAGCCAGTTCCATAGTTGAAGTACTATATATATTCAACCAAAAGGGAGGGAGGAGGAATTATGCTGCTGGCTTATCCTGCTGTTCAGAGTACCCCTATTACACGTAAGTATAGGTGAAAATTAAGTACAGGAGCGGCTGCAGTGCTACTGCCATCCACTAGACAACAGTGCAGTGAGGAACGTGCAAATGTGTAATGGAGTAGTCCTCAGCAACCCTCCAGGAGTGGAGGAGTGGCCTAGTGGTTAGGGTGTGGACTTTGGTCCTGGGGAACTGAGGAACTGAGTTCGATTCCCACTTCAGGCACAGGCAGATCCTTGTGACTCTGGGCAAGTCACTTAACCCTCCATTGCCCCATGTAAGCCGCATTGAGCCTGCCATGAGTGGGAAAGCGCAGGGTACAAATGTAACAAAAATAAAATAGATACTATTGGAGATTCTACATGGAATGTTGCTACTATTGGAGATTCTACATGGAATGTTGCTAGTGGAACAGCAACATTCCATGTAGAATCTCAAATAGTAGCAAAAGTGGAGGAGTGGCCTAGTGGTTAGGGTGGTGGACTTTGGTCCTGGGGAACTGAGGAACTGAGTTCGATTCCCACTTCAGGCACAGGCAGCTCCTTGTGACTCTGGGCAAGTCACTTAACCCTCCATTGCCCCATGTAAGCCACATTGATCCTGCCATGAGTTGGAAAAGTGCGGGGTACAAATGTAACAAAAACAAAAAAAAAACAGACAGGTCAAGACACTTGGGTTATGCATGCTTACCAGCAGAGAGAGACTTGAACACCCAACTTGGAACATTGTATTTCTAGCCTGTGCAGATCCCATTTAGTCAGTATTTCTGAGTCTCCCAGCAGAGGGTAGATGTGCAGCCTGTGCAGTCTGAACTGGTTTGGTAGGCCCAGAGGTAGCTTTTGGGTTCTTTGGATTTCTAGATTTTTTTTTTTCTTCTCACCTTATATTTAAAAAAAAAAAAAAAATCATCTCTCTGACCTCATGTGCAACTATGTTTAAATTAGTCCCCTTATTTTGTAATTCCTCTTACTCTCTTACCTATCTATATGTTCCATCTTTGCTTATACACTACACTGTCTTTTAAATGTTTTATTACTTATAGTGTTGACATTGTTAGTAGTATACTATGCCATACTTTGTATTGTTATTTGAATATTTTTATGCTGTAATTGTCTGTTTGATTTATTCTTACTGTACACCACTTTGAGTGAATTTCTTCAAAAAAGTGGTAAATAAATCCTAGTAAATAAATTTCCACATTACATCACCCAATAAGCTTTTCAGTTATTCGAGGAACTTGGAGGACTTTTCCACAGTGACTAAAAGTAATCTTGCCCTCTGTACATGTTCAGGGCAAGAGGTTTCTGATGTAACATTAATCATGAGGCTCATTAGCTGAGTGGGCCACTAGCAGTTCTTGGTAAGGAGCAAAGACAGACTAAAGTTCACTCTGCTTTAAGTCACAGACTGTAGAACAATTGCAGGAGCTTGTTAAGCTCTGTATTGCAGCTATATAAGCAGGGGTTTAACAGTTACATAAGCAACCTGACTTTCTGTATGGACAAGCTGGATTGGGTGACCCTGTGTAGGTGATTCTGAAATTCAGGGTGCAAGAGTCAGTGTATTCCTTTTAGAAACCCATGCACTTGTGATTTTTTTTTTTTTTTTTGCGGTAGGTTGAATACATCAAGAGAGGCAAGTTTGAAGCATGCTCTTCCAGACTATTTGACCACAGTCACTGTCTGAACTAGACTGCTGGTCAGACAATAATGTGCTGCTAAGGTGTAAATGAATAACATGTTTGTGGCTTTGCAAATGTCCAATAGAGAGGAGGAACAGAGGGTGGCCACCAGAATTCCTGTAATGAATAGCTGATGTGCTGTGATTTTGCTAGGGAGTAGGATTTGCGCCTTCTGGTATCAAAAGGTGATTTGAGCGGAGAGTCCTCTTAGCCACCTGTCGGCCAGGATGATTCAGATTGTAGGATTTTTAAAAAGCTGGAAAGGATGACGGAGACACTGGGTTATCTCAAGTTACTGGTAGAGGACTCTTCCTGCAGTCCAGATTGTGTAACAATGCTACCTGTTGGTATAAATGGGCAGGAGGGGACGGCAAGAAAGTCAGGAGGGCAATAGTCTGGATGATATGGCGTTCAGAAATAACTTTAAAAAAATCTTTTTAAGTATCACAAAATTTATCACAAGTATCAATTTGCCACAGAAAATGCTGGAAAGGAATTGAAATCCAAAAAACAAATATAGAAGAAAAGATTTACAAAACCAAAAACTAGTTGTCCCACAATAGACCACTGCAATTCAGGGGAGGAGTATATAATTAGTGAAGTTTCCAAAGGAAAAACAAAAATAAAATGATGAAACTACTACTACTATTTAGCATTTCTATAGCGCTACAAGGCGTACGCAGCGCTGCACAAACATAGAAGAAAGACAGTCCCTGCTCAAAGAGCTTACAATCTAATAGACAAAAAATAAAGTAAGCAAATCAATTAATGTGTACAGGAAGGAGGAGAGGAGAGTAGGTGGAGGCGAGTGGTTACAAGTGGTTAGGAGTCAAAAGCAATGTTAACGAGGTGGGCTTTCAGTCTAGATTTAAAGGTAGCCAAGGATGGGGCAAGACGTAGGGGCTCAGGAAGTTTATTCCAGGTGTAGGGTGCAGCGAGACAGAAGGCACGAAGTCTGGAGTTGGCAGTAGTGGAGAAGGGAACAGATAAGAAGGATTTATCCATGGAGCGGAGTGCACGGGAAGGGGTGTAGGGAAGGACTAGTGTGGAGAGATACTGGGGAGCAGCAGAATGAGTACATTTATAGGTTAGTAGAAGAAGTTTGAACAGGATGCAAAAACAGATATGGAGCCAGTGAAGCGTCTTGAGGAGAGGGGTAGTATGAGTAAAGCGACCCTGGCGGAAGACTAGACGGGCAGCAGAGTTTTGAACCAATTGGAGAGGGGAGAGGTGACTAAGTGGGAGGCCAGCAAGAAGCAGATTGCAGTAGTCTAAACGAGAGGTGACAAGGGTATGGATGAGGGTTTTGGTAGAGTGCTCAGAAAGAAAGGGGCGGATTTTACGGATGTTGTAAAGAAAGAAACGACAGGTCTTGGCGATCTGCTGGATATGAGCAGAGGAGAGAGAAGAGTCAAAGATGACCCCAAGGTTTCGAGCTGAGGAGACAGGGAGAATGAGAGAGCCATCAACAGAAATAGAAAATGGGGGGGGGGGGGGGGGGGAGTGGGGAGGTGGGTTTGGGTGGAAACAGCTATAGCAAGCAAGATCCTACTCAGATTACATTATCCATCATTTAACCATTTGGAGAAACAGGCAAAGCAGAAACTTAATTCAGATCTAAAAAGGAACATAACTGCTCTGAAACAAAACAAATATTTAACACTCAAGCAATTAACTAAACATTTACAAGACTAATAATGTTGCACCAAGGTTTCTTGATACATGGGGAAAAAATAATTTGCACACTCTAGCATATTTGTTTCCAATTTTTTTTTTTTTTTGTCCCAAGAAAAGAACAAGTAGCTTTCCTGAAGTATAGCCACATCAGCATATCCAAGTCTGGTTCAAAGACCACATTGACCCCGAGCTTCATCTGCAGAGGTTTCTAACATAGCTGAAATGTCTAAATTTCCAGTTCTACCCTCACCCTGATGTTCACATGTTAGCTTTGATCAAAGGGGAAAAGTGCGGGAGGATTATGCCTGAGCATGCGCTCATGCAGTAAAATTAGCGCCGGAACAGCGCGGTGCAATAATGCTGTTATGATCAGAGCTAATAGATGCAAATTTAGCTCTGATCATAGGGGAAAGGTGGAGGAGGATTGCGCTTGAGCTCACCCTCCTGCACTTGTTTGGCAGGTCTGGGCTTTTGACAGCTGGAGATGGACCCCCAGATTCCAGCCATTGCTTTGGCCTATTGGTTCCCCAAGCCTGGACTGACAGTGACAGCCCTGGCTGCCTGACTCTGACTGGGGGGGCGGGGGCGGTAACGGAGACTTAACCTTAATGCCAGCTCTGGACTGGCATAGGGTTAAGGCGCTATTCCGCCCCTACGATCAATGTGCTGTTCTTTGATCATAGGGGCAGAATACTTGCCCGATCATGTGTGCGAAGGTGCATGCGGGTGCTAGTCCGGCGCTAGCAGCCTCTAACGCTCGCATTTACCTTTGATCATTGGGCTGTGAGTTCCAGAGTTTAATTATGCATTAGGTGAAAAATTCACTTCCCTATTGATTCTGGTGGCTCCTTTTTGCCTCATTCTATGTCCCTATGCATAGCTTTGTTTGCACATGGACAGACAAATCTGTGTGTCCTCCAAATCTGTGGCAGACCTCCCCAATGCATTATACCGCACCCCATGTCATCTTTAGTCCAACAGTGATTCTCTCTAATTGCCACCTTTTTTCTATCCCATGGACCCTTTTCATAGGTGGGACTGGTTTTAAGGCCCAGTTGCTGGTGAAGGATCCAGCTGGAGGATGAGAAAGTGTGTGTTCTGGCTTCAAGCCCCACTTCCCATGCAGAACCTAGGAATGGCAGAGCCAGTACAGAGCCTAAAATCTGTACTGGCGCAGTCTTCAAGTGGTTCCTTACATTTTCGATTTCTGCTACTGCAGCTCCCATCAGAAGGAGAGAACAAGGGAAGGAGGCACAGGAGATTCTCTAGAGTGGAATTGTTTAATGGCTGACTGGGAGAGGAGGAGGGTTTGTTTTTTTTTCTTTACTGCTGACTGACTAGGATAGAGGAAGGCTCTTTGTAAGAGCATTTATTTTAAAAGAAAACTATCTTCTTAAAATGACTGCCCAGTTGTAGGGCTGACCCATGAGATTGAAGACCAGACAGGACACCCTCCTCCTTCTGTCCCCAGTCCCACTAGGTCAGTGATGGCGAACCTTTCAGAGACCGAGTGTCCAAACAGCAACCCAAAATCTAATTACTCATCGCGAAGTGCCGGTACTCATTATGGGCGGGGTCACCACATATGACTCCACCCCATGATAGCCACACCCCCTTACACCAGCCATGGCGCATATAAACAGACATCATTGAAAATATTATACTAGTATAGGAGAAAAAAATAACATGATTTTCTTTCATTATAAATCATTTCTGTAAGTTATTACAGCTCCAGTATATCCAGTGCAAAATAAGACAGCAGATGTAAATTCTCAAATTGGACATATTCCAAACACTAAAATGAAAATAAAATGATTTTTTTACCTTTGTTGTCTGGTGATTTTGTTTTTCTATCCATATTGGTCCTAGTCGCTGATTCTGGTGATTTTGTTTTTCTATCCATATTGGTCCTAGTCGCTGATTCTGCTGCTATCTGTTCTCTTAACTCTGTTTCCAGGGCTTCCTTTCCATTTATTTCTTTACTTTCCTCCTTTCTTCTTCATTTCTTGCCCTCCATCCATGTCCAGCCACCCTCCTCTCCCCTCCAGCCGCCCATGTCCAGCCACCCTCCTCTCCTCCCTGCCCTCCCAGCGGCAGGCCTCCCACCCAGCACCAAGCCTCCCTCCCACCCAGCACCAGGCCATCCACCCACCCAGCACTCCCACCCAAGCACCAGGCCTCCCACCCACCCAAGCACCAGGCAGGCCTCTCTCCCTCCCACCCAAGCACCAGGCCACCCACCCAAGCACCCAAGCCTCTCTCCCTTCCACCCAGCACCAGGCCTCCCACCCACCCAAGCACCAGGCAGGCCGGCCACCCTCCCACCCACCCAGCAGGCCGCACTCCCACCCAAGCACCAGGCCTCGCTCCCTCCCTCCCACCCGGCGTGCACAAGGGCAAGCGTCAAGCATTCCTCCCTCCCTCCCACCCGGCACCAGCCCGCCATCCCTCCCTTCCTCTGAACCCGAAGAAATTTAAAAGTCTTCCCTTGTCCGAGTAGCTGGCGTCAGCATCAGCAGTAGCAGCAAAAAGCGTGCTGCTGGTTCAGCGCGTCTTCAGCCTTCCGTCTCTCAAGCTCTCTGGTCCCGCCCTAACAGGAAATGAGGGCGGGACCAGAGAGCTTGAGAGAAGGAAGGCTGAAGACGCGACAAACCAGCAGCATGCTTTTCGCTGCTGATGCTGACGCCGCCTACTCGGACAAGGGAAGACTTTTAAATTTCTTCGGGTTCGGAGGGAGGGATGGAGGCCGGGCGGGCTGGTGCTGGGTGGGAGGGAGGGAGGAATGCTTGACGGTGGGTGGGAGGGCTAAGTTTCGGGTGAGGCGACCGGCTGCGCGTGTGCCAACAGAGAGGGCTCCGCGTGCCTACAGCTGATATGTGGTCTCTGTTATTCAAAATGTTGAGAAATACTACAGTACTGGAATCTATTTGTATTGACTGCTTGAGACGCCTGTCTTTGACTAATAATGAGGAGTTGAATTCTTTGTGCTCGACATACTTTATTTATTTTGTAGATAGATAAGATTTAGCTTTTAGTGGAAGCACTGCTGGTGCTCTCTGTGTATTAAAACACTTTGTTTGGCTAGCATTGAAAAATCTTCCAGCCACCTGATAAGACTTGATTTCACAAAGCATCCAGCTGACCTTGGGATATTTCCTAGCCTTGGCTGCTGAAGAATAAAGCTATGTTGTCATTGCTCTGGCTCAGCTGTTGATATTTTTGTGACAGGGTCACTACCGCTTATGCGATGCTCTCTTCCTGATGGGTGAGCGTGAGCGGGCACTTGAGTCTAACGAGAGAGCTCAAGACCTGTGCAGGCATGGCCCTGAGGGGGTGAAAGATCTGATGCAACAGAACGCGAAGTTCAGAAAGCAGATGGAAGTTATGAAAGGTAAATATTGGGCATTTACTCCCCCCCCCCCCCCCCCCCCCCCAATTTGCCACCTCACTCTAGCAATGCCTTGCCTGGTGTTCTGAGTTTATGAAAGTATTTGGCAGCTGGCTTAAAGCTTACTTCTGTTTTTGGACTCTATTTTATTTTTGACATTAACTTTCAAACATACAATGATATTTAGATACACTTTGAGACAAAGCACATCACAAAACTAAACAGTAGATGTGGTTGTAGATTGAGCACAACACAAATTAAGTAATATTAAGCAGAGCTTCCCAAACGTGTCCTGCAGACCCAATATCCAGTCAGGTGTTGAAAATACCCACAATGAGTATGTGACATATTTTTGCATGCAGTAGGTCTCCAGCATATGCGGGTTGGTCTTCATATTCATTGTGAGTATCAAGAAAACCTGACTAGCTGTGGGGTCTGCAGGACAGGTTGGGAAGCCATGATAAAAGGCTATTCTGACTTCTAGGGTACACTTGCATTCAGAACTAACTTGTATCCAAAGGTACTTGTTTTTCTGTTTTAACTAGAATTGTGACTTCAGTGTTAAGCATCTTGTTGTTACTAGGACTCTATAGTGTAATGGAATAGGGAAATATGTCCCAATGACTTGGTAAACCTAATGCAAGTGTAAGGGTATTCCATTATCAGCTATTTCAGAAGGTCTGTTCACCCTGAATCATTTAGCTGCTGGACAATCCCACCACATAGGCAAAAAGTCATCAATATGGCCCCTTGCATTCTTTAGTAGCAGTTGTGTGTGTGAAAAATTTGTAAAAATAATTGGGGGCCTGGTAAATTGTGTGATAAACCACCAGTTTCACCCTTCTACTGCAAAAGGAAATGATATGGGCCTCCAGCATCAAATAACGGCATCTTTGTATTCACCAGATAAGTCCAGAACCTATTATGTCCATCGACTAGCAGATGGAGACAAGAGAACAAATGATTGTGACCCCTGCCCTATAAGGACACTGTGCATGCTCAGCTCCTCAGTATTTCTCTGTCTTCAGCAGATGGTGAAAGGCAGACCCTGCAGCTCCTGATCCAGTGTGAGAGCTAATAGCCAGTTGAGCAGAGGGTGGCAGGCCTATTGGGGTCTGTTTTATTTTGGAGGAATACTCAAGAGGCATATGAATTCCTACCCCCTCCCCCAACAAAGAAGCTGCTTATTTTTTCCTCCCTCCTCTTTGCCCAGAACTGCTCATAAAACAGAGAGCACACAACTATTTCTCTGTAGAGCATTTTTATAAAGCAGAGACAGCAAGACCAGATTTGCCTGTGGAAATGGGTTGAGGTAAACTGGATTATCTCGCTGACAGACGAAAGCAGACGTTTCTCCCTTCTGGAAATTCAGCCTTATGGAGGCAAAGTGGGGTGGACTGTTTTTGATGCCAAGAGAGGCATTGCAGCAGTCTAGGTTTTCAACATGTCCTGATTCTATTTACTGCCAGCAGCAGTTGTAGGTTCAGGCTATTCATGGAGTCCTTGGTGGAGAATGCCAAATGCTGCTCCCAGTGCGGCACAGCGCATCAGGGCATTGTGGGACATGTTGTGATAGCTCATCAAGGGCTGTGGATTGTGGGGCAGCGCATTGAGAGTGATTAGGCACAAGCTCGGCCTTTGTTGGGCCCTAAAGGAGTCAGTGCAGGAGCATCAGTTTAGAGCCTCATTCCCTTGAAGTAGTGCAAATGGGCCGTTGTCCCCACGTTCTCCTCCTCCATCTTGATTAGCCTGGTCTTAAGTGTTTGAGATGCAGCAGGGCAGAGAGTTAGGGACCCTCAGAGGACCATCAGCTCTGCTAGGGGATTCCCAAATTCCCCTTGGAGCAGGGGAATTGCCTTCCCCAGAGTTTATTTTGCTCCTGTATAAAACATTTATAATAAGGAAGACTCGGGGTCAATGATTCCAGTTCCCAAAGAGGAATGGTAAGTAGGGTGATGCTGCATTTACTTCGTTGTTCTCCCCCCCCACCCTCCCAAAAAAAGGTTAATTATGTCAGATTCTAGCAGTGACTCAAGCACTCAAGGTGTTCCATTTCATGATGGAATCCTTGCAATTGGTGATGACAACACTGCGAAAGGGGGTTGTTCCTAACTTCCCTAGACCTCAAAGATACCAATCTACACGTTGCTATACTCGGCGTTTAAGGTTCATGATTCTGAGGCAGTACTTCCAATTTTAGACAATGCCTTTTGGCTTGACTGTGGCTCCCAGAACCTTTCCAAGGTGGTAGTTGTAGCAGCATTCTTTCTTTGGGAAGGACTCGGAGTTTATCCTTATTTGGATGACTAGTTGATTCGAGCAAGCTTAGGGCAGTAGGCTGTTCAGGCAGCATCTTGAGTAATGGAGCTTCGGTCCATGGGCTTGCATGGTCAATGCTGGCAAGAGCCACCCTGTTCAACACAATTTCTTGTGGTACAGATGAACAGAAACCCCACGCTGTTCCAAACAGCTCTCTAAATTTAGCACCGGAATGGTGTGGGGCATTTAACGCCCCTATGATCGAGCTAATAGCAAGCAAATTTAGGTGCGCTGTTAGATCTGATCATAGGGGTATTTCTGCGGGAGGATTGTGCAAGGCACAGTCCTCCCACAGTTGTTGTTTTGACAGGTCTGGGCTGTCAAAAAAAAAAAAAAAAGCCCCCAGATCTGTCAAACAGCAGAATAGATTTGACAGGTCTGAGAGTTTTTCCCCAAACGTGTCAAACCTAAGCCTGCCCCCCCTCCAAACACTAGAAAGACCCCGTGGCCTACCTTGAAGTTGAAGGAGGGAGGGATTATCACTTCTTCCCTCCTCTGTGGGCATCTCCTCAAAATGACAGCGCCCTGCCTTGTGCATCCTGGAATTCACTGGATGAGGCTTAACCCTTATATGGAAGTTAAGCCCCGCCCTGTTCATCCCATGATGCACTGGGCAGGGTGCCACCGTTTTGAGGAGGCACCCCACAGAGGAGGGAGGGAGCGCTAGTCTCTCCAGTTTTGAGGTAGGCCGTAGTGGGGGGGAGGGTGTAGAGGGCTAGCAGTCCCACTGGAATGCCAGGATCTTGTTAGGCTAGCAATCCCACTGGACCACCAGGTCTTTTAAGTGTTTGGGGGGTGGGGGAGTCTGGAGGTCTGGTGTCTTTGGGGTGGGGGAAGTGGGCTTAGGTTTGACAGGTCTCAGAGAAAATCCCAGACCTGTCAAATATCTTCTGTTGGTCTCCTCCATTCCTTGCTTGCTAGTAAACCCTAATGCCAGCTCCGAGCTGGTGTAGGGTTTGCAGCGCAAGTAGCGTCCTTGTATGGTGCGCTGCCTGCTGATCATAAGGGAAGAATGTGGGAGACCCTTGTTTGCATGCAGTTAGCATTGTGAAAAATTACAGAAGGACCTTACGAGACTGGGAGACTGGGCTTCTAGATGGCAGATGACGTTGAATGTGAGCAAGTGCAAGGTGATGCATGTGGGAAAAAAGAACCCGAATTATAGCTACGTCATGCAAGGTTCCACGTTAGGAGTTACAGACCAAGAAAGGGATCTGGGTGTCGTCGTCGATAATACACTGAAACCTTCTGCTCAGTGTGCTGCTGCGGCTTGGAAAGCGAATAGAATGTTGGGTATTATTAGGAAAGGTATGGAAAACAGGTGTGAGGATGTTATAATGCCATTGTATCGCTCCATGGTGCGACCGCACCTTGAGTATTGTGTTCAATTCTGGTTGCCGCATCTCAAGAAAGATATAGTGGAATTGGAAAAGGTGCAGCGAAGGGCGACTAAAATGATAGCGGGGATGGGACGACTTCCCTATGAAGAAAGACTAAGGAGGCTAGGGCTTTTCAGCCTGGAGAAGAGACGGCTGAGGGGAGACATGATAGGGGTATATAAAATAATGAGTGGAGTGGAACAGGTGGATGTGAAGCGTCTGTTCACGCTTTCCAAAAATACTAGGACTAGGGGGCATACGATGAAACTAGTGTAGTAAATTAAAAAAAAAATCGGAGAAACTTTTTCTTCACCCAACGCGTAATTAAACTCTGGAATTCGTTTCCGGAGAATGTGGTGAAGGCGTTTAGCTTGGCAGAGTTTAAAAGGGGGTTAGACGGTTTCCTAAAGGACAAGCCCATAAACCACTACTAAATGGACTTGGGAAAAAATCCACAATTCCAGGAATAACATGTATAGAATGTTTGTACGTTTGGGAAGCTTGCCAGGTGCCCTTGGCCTGGATTGGCCGCTGTCGTGGACAGGATGCTGGGCTCGATGGACCCTTGGTCTTTTCCCAGTGTGGCATTACTTATGTACTTATGATTATCTAAGAGCCAAGCTGTAAGACAAAATGGAGACTAATCTTCAATTACCACAGTCCCCTGCACCAGAAGTCATTTTCCCTGGGGAGCCAAATCTGTTCTCCATACCAAAGCCTTTGGGACCAGTCTCATGATAAACCCACTCTTGCGAGTTAACGACTTTGAATAACTTTGTGTCATCAGCAAATTTAATTACCTCGCTAGTTACTCCCATCTCTAAATCATTTATCTAATATAATAAAACGCACCGTGAACGTTCTAATGAGGACAACGTTCTGAAGTCACTAAAACACTCCCTGAAGGGTTCGTGGCGTTCGTGGTGTGAAGCCACCCAGCCGTCTCTGCCCCGCCCTCGCGTCAAACGTCATGATGTCGAGGGCGGAGCGGAAACAAGAACAAACAAATCCGGCAGCGCAGCGTCAGGGAAGGAGGCGGCGCTCCCGACGTCTCCAGCCTTCCCTTCGCTGAGATCCGCCTTCTTCTGACGTCAAAGATGACGTCAGAAGAAGGCGGAACACAGCGAAGGAAAGGCTAGACGTCGGGAACGCCGCCTCCTTCCCTGACGCTGCGCTGCCGGAACCGCCACGGAGGTAAATTTAAAAAGAAGGAAAAAAAAAAAAAAAGGGAAAGAGAAGAGGATGGGCAGTAAAGAAGAACAATGGGAGTGGGAAGGCAGGGGAGAAACGACAGCATGGATCCGAAGGGGGAGGGCAAGGATGCGAAGGGGGGGGGAGAAGAGGGCGGGCCAGGCTGGGACATGGGAGAGAGAGGAGCATGGATGCGAGGGGGGGTCATGGAAGGGAGAGAGGGGACTTGCAGGAAAAGGATGAATGGAGGCGACAGGGGACAGAGGAGCATGGATGGACATGGATTGGGAGGGCAGGCCTCAGGGAGAAAGGGGAATTGCTGAAAAGGGATGAATGGAGGGGGCAGGTGACAGAGGAGCATGGAAGGGCATGGATTGGGAGGGCAGGGCTCAGGGAGAGGGGAATTGCTGGATAGGGATGAATGGAGGGGACAGATGGGCATGGATGGATATGGATTGCAGGGCAGGCCTCAGGGAGAGAGGGGAATTGCTGGATAGGGATGAATGGAGGGGGCAGGTGACAGAGGAGCATGGATGGGCATGGATTGGGAGGGCAGGGCTCAGGGAGAGAGGGGAATTGCTGGATAGGGATGAACGGAGGGGACAGATGGGCATGGATGGATATGAATTGCAGGGCAGGGAGAAAGGGGAATTGCTGGATAGGGATGAATGGAGGGGACAGGTGACAGAGGAGCATGGATGGCCATGGATTGGGAGGGCAGGGCTCAGGGAAAGAGGGGAATTGCTGGAAAAAGATGAATGGAGGGGGCAGGGGACAGATGGGCATGGATTGGGAGGGCACGATTCACACACACACTCTCACAAACACACTCACACCCAGACTCACTCTCTCTCTCACGCACACACACTCACACTTTCACTCTGACTCTCAAACAGTCACTCTCACATACACTCTCCCAAACATACACACTCCGAGGAAAACCTTGCTAGCGCCCGTTTCATTTGTGTCAGAAACGGGCCTTTTTTACTAGTAAATATATAAAAAAGCAGCGGTCCTAGCACAGACCCCTGAGGAACCCCACTAACTACCCTTCTCCATTGTGAATCCTGCCCATTTAACCCCACTCTCTGTTTGTTTCCTATCCTTCAACCAGTTTTTAATCCACAATAGGACTTTTCCTCCTATCCCTATCTCCAATTTCCTCTGTAGCCTTTCATGAGGTACCTTGTCAAACGCCTTTTGAAAATCCAGATATACAATATCAACCGGCTCCCCTTTGTCCACATGTTTGTTTACTCCTTCAAAGAATTGAATCATACCTAAGGCAGCAAGTTTAGTTATTTCTACAGAGCTTTAGGTTAGGAAGCATTCCACCTTGGCCTGTTTGAGGGTTTGGCAAATGTTTGAAGTGTTGTGACAGAGATTTTACATCCCTTTCGTATTTCTATTGCCAACATTTTGTCCTGCAGGGGTTTAGCAGTAGGTTTATTTCAAGGCCAGTTGGATAGATCATCTTTGGCACCCCATCCTGACAGTCTGTTTCCTAAAGGCAGCAATGCGAATCAGACCTCCTCTAGACCCAAGTAGAATTTAATACTGGTTTGCAAGGCCTTGAGTCAAACAGTCTTTAAGCCCTTGAAGAAAGTAATTCTTGAGGACCTTACTTTAGGCAGTGTTCCTCCTTGCCATTTCTTTGGGCTTGTCAGAGTGTCAGTTACAAGCATGATGGAGCAGATATCCCTTCCTATGTTTTGCTGAAGCAGGAGTCATGATCCATAAAATGCCATCGATTTTCATTTGAATCAGTTTCTCAGTCATCCTTTCTTTAGGAAGGAGGATTGTGGAACTGACTTTTAATGCTCTAGATCTTTTAGATGTGCATTGTGTTCTCATGCATTACTTGGAGGTTACCAATAATTTTCAGTGGTTGAAAAGATTTGTTTGTCCTTTTTGGGGGTGTTCAGAAAGGTCAGGTGGCTTCAAAGGTCACCACTGCGCGGTGGCTGAAAAAGGAGATTTCTTCCACCTGTATCCAGGTTGGAAGGTGGCCTTCTGCAGCTTTGTGGACACACTCCACAAGGGGCATAGCAGTCTCTTGGGTTGAGTTGAATGTGGTGTCCCAGATGTACTTGTAGAGTAGCAACTTAGTCCTTACTTCATATGTTTGCAAAGCACTACAGACTGGACGTTGATGCAAGGACAGATTCTTTTACAGCAAGAGTGGGTTTATCATGAGTACTGCTTTTTGCTACATCCCACAGTTTCTAGACTAGTCTTGAGAGGACAATAACAGCTAAATTTCTTTCTTTGAGACACACTAGACCAATCCAACTTCCCTCCCTGTTTTCTGCCTCTCTACAAGAGTCTCAGGGTTAGTCTGCCAGATAAGGGCATTTTTTTTCCTTATTTGGCACACATTGTAGTAGAATGGGAGTATATCTTTAAAAATATTCCTAAACCCAATTGTGTTCATCTTTTCAACAAGGTAATCACTTATTCATCAGAATTCCTTTTTATATTTTTCATATATTGTATATAAACTCGCAAAGTTAAATTTTATTTCCTAAATTTTTAATGTTTAAAGTGTTCTCGTAAAACCAGTGGTGGTTTATAAAAACAAACAAACAAAAAAAAAACCAAAATAGAAGGCTACTAAAGTTTCCATCATAGCACACTACTGCTGAGCTTGTTGGAGCACAGTGGTTTAGCTGTTATAAAACAGTGACAATTCACTATTTATAGTCAGAAGAAATCTCGAGTGTGCCATGTAAGTGTATCCTCAAAGTAGCCCTTCTGAATAGTCATTCTATAAACAATATTCTCTTTTTCTATAGTAGGCAAACCACTGCAGTAGCAAAGGGGCTCATGCCATGGAATAGTGGTTGCAACAGAGGGACACTCTCAATAGCAAAAGTGACTGCAGTGAGCAAGTTGTTAATAAATGTATTGGCAGCTTTGTGGTTAATGCACTAAACATAATTTATCCCTTCACTCCTCCCTCCCATTTCCCCACAGAGACAGACTTTGTGTCACTGACTCTGTAATTTTGGCAAGATCCTGTTTCCTCTTCTACCTCCCTGTAATGACCATACAGTTCTCCTTTTGTCTTTAGCCTTTTGGAAGTTCACAGAGACCTAGATGGTCAGCAGTGTGACTGCATGCATGTTTCTGAAGTTTACATTTGTAGAGCTTGTTGGCATCCTGTGTGGGTGAAAGATTCTTTCTTATTTTTATTGCTTTTTAAATAGCAGCTTTAGATCCTCCTCCTCCTTTTTTTTTTTTTCTTTTCTTTTCTTTTTAACTGATTTTGGTGCATGAGTTTTGTGCTACTTGGTTAACCTTTTGTTCACTGATTGATGTATTGTTTTCTTCCTTTTGAAGGTATTAAACAGAATAAGACTAAATACAAGAAAAATCTGTTTGAGAAAAAGTAAGTTTAATGTATTACTTCCTAAAATGTATTTTATTCAAGCTTCATAATTCAGTACGGTTGCATTTAGGCGAAGCCCAAGATTTAAACATAAATATTATGTAGGCCGTGGACTGGTAGCTTTTAATGTACATCAGTTTGCTTCACAACTGACTGCATTTGTATTTTCTCTAGAGGAAAAAATAAAATACTTTTTAAAAAAATATATATGCTGGTCCAGATTTGGCCTATCCTGGTCACTCGGTGGTATTGCTGTGTTTCTAGGTAGGAAACCTGGGTTTAATTCCTGATATGCTGGTCCAGATTTGGCCTATCCTGGTCACTCGGTGGTATTGCTGTGTTTCTAGGTAGGAAACCTGGGTTTAATTCCTGATATGCTGGTCCAGATTTGGCCTATCCTGGTCACTCGGTGGTATTGCTGTGTTTCTAGGTAGGAAACCTGGGTTTAATTCCTGAATTTGGCTTCTGCTCCCTAGGCTGTCTGGGGCTGTGGATACTGTAGCGGCAGTGTTTACAGCTCCTATTGAGTTGGGAGAAGGAGTCCTGATTATTGTAGATCAGCAGCACCTGGTGGACCAACTTAAGGTGTGAGAATATTGGATTCTAGAGGGGACTATGGTCTGTGACCCCTGGTCAAGTATGGTAACTGCAGCGACTGGGCAAATTGGGGATTATGATATAGGGAGGAGAAGCCTAAGCATCCATAAATAAAGGCTTATGGTTTTGTAGCCCAACAGGAACCAATTCTGTTTGTTTGCAGTCCAAAATTAGCCCTCCCCCCCAAAAAAAGAATGTGTATATGTGTATTACATAAGATAAAAACAAAATTTACGTGGTTGAGTCCACCCTCCCTACTCTAGTCTCAAATTTAGCATTTGATGATTGTGTGTTTTCTGTAAGTGATTCTCTGAAGTTACTCTGTATTTGGTTAAACCCTAGTTTCTTAGGCTATACAAGTAAATACTTTAGTTAAAAAGATTTTCATGACTTTAAAAAAATGTTAGGTAAGATTAGGCACTATTTTTCAATACAGATTAATTTACAATATGGTTCAGTCATTGGTCCTGTCACAAACAGACCCTTGTAATATAATTTTTCTTGGGTGGTTTAGAATCGATTCAGTTCAAATTAGACTATACAAATACAGCTGCCAGATTGCTGTGTTCGGCTCAGAGACACAATAAGAATGATTGCTCTGTTAATTGAATTGCATTGGTTTCCTTTAGAAGCAAGCGTTATTTTTAAAGCTTGCACTATGATTTTTAAAATTGTGCATGGCTTAGCTCCGTCGTATATGTCCGAGTTGGTTATACTATTTAAAAGGGGGTTTATTGTTTTCCAAAGAGTTTTATTGATAATTATCAAGAATACAGCTTATTTTTAAAGGTTTTTAATGGGATCCTAGACAGTTGCTTTTTAATGAGTATTGATTATTAAATTTTAGCAGCATTGTTTTAGAAATTTTGATTTATTTCCCAGAAGTGTTCTGGCTTCTTAAGAGATTGTAATCCACATAGAAGTGCTTTACGGACTAAAAGATCATATATTAGAATTTTCAAGGTATTGGAAAGGGGAAACTTGTTTTTGACCGAGGACAATCAGGCTGCTTGTTCTCACTGATGGGTCGGCATCCACGGCGGCCCAGAGATGGCAATTTTCCAGAGCAAAATAAACAAAACTTTGCCAGAGCCTTCCAGCATGCAGGGTGCATGCGCGGCCGTCTTCCCGCCTGTCGCGCGAGTCCCCGCACAGTTTTTTCTTTTACCGTGGTGGAGAGTGGCTGCTTCGTCGGTCTCTCTCCTCAGGTCCAGAGAAAGAGTCTTCCTTTTTGGTATCACGTTTGGGAGTTTTTCTCCCTCTTTTGTCTTTCTTTAGTCTTTCTTTTATCCTGCCTACAAAACTTAAAAAAAAAACAAAAAAAACCCCCTAATTTCTTAGTTTGGCCCTTTAAGTTTCCTTTCGTTTTCGTCGCAGCCTTCTTAGGCCGCGTGTATGCTTTTTCTCATTTTTGTGCCCTTTTTATTGGCACAATTGCAAATTTTGACTTTGCCGCCGCTATTTTGCCGTCCATGTCTTCGAGGACTCCCAGCGGCTTCAAGAAGTGTACTTGGTGCAACCGGACGTTCTCAGGTACCGACCCCCACGCATGGTGTCTTCAATGCCTTGGGCCCGACCATCGCCCAGACACCTGTAAGTTGTGTCTTAGCCTTAAAAAGCGGACACAGGCTTCGGTGTGGCATCGGCTTCTGCTGCCACCAAGATCGACTCCCCATCGACATCGCCGCTGGCATGGGAGTCGACTTCTCGACATCGCCGTCGAGGACATGGTTCCTCGGCATCGAGACGGGCCCGGTTTCGGACTGCAGTTGAGGAACTCTTTGTTCGATACCAGTGAGGATGCCTCGTGGGATGAAGGGCAAGATCCCAGGTATTTCTCTTCCAAGGAGTCTTGTGGTCTTCCTTCTGATCCTACTCCTTCACCAGAAACAAAGCTTTCTTCCCCGGAGAGTCTTTCTTTCTCTTCATTTGTCCGGGAAATTACTGTGGCTATTCCCTTCCCTGTGGTATCTGAGGATGAGCCCAGGACTGAGATGCTCGAGGTCCTTGACTATCCTTTGCCACCTAAGGAGTTATCCACCGTTCCTTTGCATAATGTGCTCAAGGAGACACTTAATGTGGAACTGGATGAAACCACTAAGTAATCCCACCATTCCTAAGAAAGCTGAGTCCCAATATCGGATTCACGGAGAACCTGAGCTGATGAAGTCGCAGTTACCTCACAACTCTATGGTTGTGGATTCCGCTCAAGAGAGCCAGGAGTTCTAGAGACTTTGTTTTGGCGCCCCCGGGAAGAGAATCTAGAACCCTGGACTCCTTTTGGGAGAAAGGCTTATCAGGCCTCTATGCTTGTGGCCAAAATTCAATCCTACCAGCTCTACACGAGCATTCACTTGAGGAACATGGTGAAGCAGCTGGCGGACTTGGTTGATAAGCTCCCTCCAGAGCAGGCCAAGCCCTTTCAGGAGGTGGTCAGGCAGCAGAAGGCGTGTCGTAAATTCCTGTCCAGGGGTGCTTACGATTCTTTTGATGTTGCATCCAGAACCGCTGCCCAAGGTATAGTGATGCACAGACTCTCATGGCTGCATGCCTCTGGCCTGGACAATCAAGTCCAGCAGCGGATTGCGGATGTCCCTTGTTGGGGGGATAATATTTTTGGTGAGAAAGTCGAGCAAGTGGTTGATCAGATCACGCAGTGGGAAACCGCTATGGACAATCTCTCCCGCCGGGCGCTTTCTGCTACTACCTCATCAGGTAGACGATTTTTCCTGGGAAGGAAGAATGCTCCCTATGCTTATAAAAAGCGTTTGTACAATCCTCCTTCTCGACAGCCTTCTCAGGCTCATCCCCAGCGTGCTCGTTCTCCCCAGCAAAAGCAAGGGACGGGCTTTTTACTGGCTGCAGCTGAGCATAGCTGCTATAAAGGTGTCTGTGCCGGATGACTTGCCGGTCGGGGAGAGGTTAACATTTTTTCACCAAAGGTGGCCTCTGATAACCTCTGATCGGTGGGTTCTTCAAATTGTCCGGTTAGGATACTCGCTCAATTTGAAATCCAGACCTCCAAATTGCCCACCAGGAGCTCAATCCTTCAGCTTCCAGCACAGGCAGGTACTTGCAGAGCAACTCTCCGCCCTTCTCGGCGCCAATGCGGTTGAGCCCGTTCCACCAGGGCAAGTAGGGCTGGGATTCAATTCCAGGTACTTTCTTGTGCAAAAGAAAACAGGGGCGGGATGCGTCCCATCCTAGACCTAAGGGCCCTGAACAAATTCCTAGTCCCACCCTTCTTCCCGTGATTCGGGAGAATGATTGGCTATGCTGTCTGGACTTAAAGGATGCTTATACACACATCCCGATACTTCCAGCTCACAGGAGGTATCTTCGATTCCGTCTGGGAACGCACACTTCCAGTATTGTGTGCTGCTCTTTGGTCTGGCATCTGCGCCCAGGGTCTTTACAAAATGCCTGGCAGTAGTTGCAGCGTCGCTACGCAGACTGGGAGTCCATGTGTTCCCTTATTTCGACGATTGGCTGATGAAGAACACATCAGAGGCAGGAGCTCTACAGTCCATGCAGATGACTATTCAACTGCTGGAGCTACTCGGGTTTGTTATTACCCCAAGTCCCATCTTTTCCCTGTTCAGAAACTGGAATTTATAGGAGCTCTGCTGGACTCACAGACGGCTCGTGCCTATCTTCCAGAGGCGAGAGCAGACAATCTTCTGTCTCTAGTTTCCTTGGCCAGGGCGTCTCAGCAGATGTTGAGACTTCTAGGCCATATGGCCTCCACAGTCCATGTGATACCCATGGCCCGTCTTCACATGAGATCAGCTCAGTGGACCCTAGCTTCTCAGTGGTAACAAGCTGCAGGGGATCTAGAGGATGAAATCCAGCTGTCCACAATTCCCTTCAGTGGTGGACAGTTCGATCCAATTTGACCATGGGACGTCCCTTTCAAATTCCTCAGTCACAAAAAGTGCTGACAACAGATGCATCCCTCCTGGGGTGGGGAGCTCATGTCGATGGGCTTCACACTCAAGGAGTTTGGTCCCTCCAGGAAAAAGGTCTTCAGATCAATCTCCTGGAGTTGCGAGCGGTCTCTGCTCCCAATTCCTCCTTCCTGTTTTTGACCCCACAAAAAAAAAATAAGAAGAAGTTAGAGGAGAGAGTGCATCTTAGGAGGTGGTCATCCTTCACAAAAAAAAAAAAAAAGAAGAACAGTGAGGAGCTGTTCTTCAAGGCCTGCTGGTCATAGTGCTCTGAGTATGCACACACATTCATCTGGTCCTTCCCTTCCCTCTCCCCCCTTTTCTAGTGTAACCGCGCCTCTGCCTCCTCTCTCTTCAGTAATGGGAGGGGTTCCTAGTGTACCTCTGGGAGCTGATTGGAACAACAAGTTGGGGTGGAGTAGAGGAAGACGAGTAAGGAACACAGAACTCATACAGAGCCTTGTGGAATCCTGAGGTCATTTATGACTCCATACAGTTTTGCTTTCAGGGGTCAAGTGGAAAGTCTTTGGCTGGGATGCTGTGGTGGCCTTCCTTCATCAGGATGTCTGCTCCCTCTGAGAGGGCATGCTGCTGCGCTGTTCAGCACTTCATCTCCTCTGTTAGCAGCCTTTGCCACGTGTGTGCAGTCTCTCCCTGAAGAAACTGTAAGGCAGGCAACCTCTGGTGGCGCGTTGCAGATAGGTTGGGGCAGCCAGGTGCGGTAGAGTTTGGTCAGGGCAGTTCCCTGGAGCCAAATTTTGCAGAAAGCTCCATCATTTTGGCAGTGCTCTCTTCCATTTGGGCTCTCGCTGATGAGCCCTCGGTGCTTACGAGATATGATTCATGAGGTGATGTGCCTCCCTTCTTGCTAGAGTGTGTGCTCTTATTGCTCCAGGCTTTCTGTTTGAAGCAGGGCTTACCAGTTCCTGCAGTGCTGGTACCATTGGGGACCTAAGAGACAGGGGGTCCTTTAGAGGCAAAATTGCTACATTTGGCTGATAGGCAGGAACAGGGTGACTTGGCCTGGTTGGGTTCTTTCGCATCCTTAGATAATTTTTTGGATGTTGAGGACTTGTGGGAACATAGTAACATAGTAAATGACGGCAGAAAAAGACCTGCACGGTCCATCCAGTCTGCCCAACAAGATAAACTCATATGTGCTAGTTTTTTGTGTATACCTTACCTTGATTTGTACATGTCTTTTTCAGGGCACAGACCGTATAAGTCCACCCAGTACTATCCCCGCCTCCCACCACCGGCTCTGGCACAGACCGTATAAGTCTACCCAGCACTATCCCCGCCTCCCAACCACCAGCCCTGGCACAGACCGTATAAGTCTGCCCAGCACTAGCCCCGCCTCCCAACCGTCTCTGCCACCCATTCAAGGCTAAGATGACCCTCAGGTTGAGGGAGCTAATATTCCTCCCGGAAAGGACCCATCATTGGATGTTACTATGTCATGGGCTTCAATCTGAGGGGTGTTTTTCTTGCTGTGATTGTCAATTTAGCTCAGCTGGCTCGGGCCCTCCTCTGTTCGTTTCACTCAGTCTGTGTTTAACCAATGCCCAACACAATTGTGTTTCACTCTACGCATCATCAGGAGCGATGATTCTGATCCTAAAAAAACAACAGTGAGGAATACTATCTTGCTTCCTACTACTACTACTTAACATTTCTAAAGCGCTACTAGGGTTACGCAGCCCTGTACAATTTAACATAAAAGGACAGGCCCTGCTCAAAGAGCTTACAATCTAAAGGACAAGTGAGTAGACTTCCTAGATTATGTTTCTAGATTATGTTCCTAGATTGTTTCTGATAAATCACTTTGTGTTTATATGTTTCACATACCTTATCATATTTTCTATTTCATTATGCTCTACATATTTAAATAATTGTGATAGCAACATTACCTTTTCAACTAAAGTAGGAAGTGACCAATGTGAATTTTTGGATATGACAATTAATTACTCTGAGGGTTCCTTCTCTACAAACGTTTTCCACAAATCTACTGATAGAAATACCTTGTTACATTATACAAGTCACCATCCCACCCCCTTAAAAGATGGTATCCCCATTGGACAGTTTTTAAGGATACGCAGAATATGTACCTATAAGGAAGATTTCTTGGATCAGGCAGAATTGATGTGAAAGCGCTTCAGAGAACGGGGTTACCCTAAAAAAATTGTGCACCCACAATTCCAGGAATAACATGTATAGAATGTTTGTACGTTTGGGAAGCTTGCCAGGTGCCCTTGGCCTGGATTGGCCGCTGTCATGGACAGGATGCTGGACTCATTGGACCCTTGGTCTTTTCCCAGTGTGGCATTACTTATGTACTTATATAAAGCATTTAAAAGGGCATATAATGCACATCGGGAGTGGCTGCTAGAGAAGGGGAGGGAAAGTAAAGAAAATAGAATTTCATGTATCCTCCCGTATGTAGCAAACATTGAAAGAGTGAAAAAAATCATACAAAAACATTGGACTCTGTTTGGGCTTCATAAGGCATTTCAGCATACCCCCAGATTTACATACAAGAGGGGATTAAATTTGGGAGAGAAATTAAGAAAAGGCAGGAGTGTTTCAAACACAGAAGGGGGTCACTATAAATGTACAGGTTGTAGATATTGCCCTTTTAGTAATGGAAGGTAAATGGATTAGGATCCCTAATCAGGACAAAGAAAAAAGGTTTTCTCCGAGGACAAGCAGGCTGCTTGTTCTCACTGATGGGTGACGTCCACGGCAGCCCCTCCAATCGGAAACTTCACTAGCAAAGTCCTTTGCTAGTCCTCGCGCACACCGCGCATGCGCGGCCGTCTTCCCGCCCGAAACCGGCTCGAGCCGGCCAGTCTTCTTTTGTCCGCACTCGGTACGGTCGTATTTTCGCCGTGTCGAGCCCCGGAAAGTCGACCTCGCGCGTCCAAATTGTTTTGAGCGTGTTTTTTCTTCGGAAAAGCTTTTGCTTAAGTCGGGAAGTGCTCCGGAAACCCTCCACCGGGTTTCGTGTCAATCCTCCCCGTACTTCCAGCTTTTTGCCCCGGTAAGTTTTCTTTCGTCGTCGGGGTAGGCCTCTTTTCGGCCTCGGTCGAGATTTTCTCCCTCTGAAGTTTTGGTGCTCTTTTTCCGTCATTTCGGATTTTGATTTCGCCGGCGTGATTTTTCCGCCCATGACATCGAAGCCTTCCAGCGGCTTCAAGAAGTGCACCCAGTGCGCCCGGGTTATCTCGCTCACTGATCGACACTCGTCGTGTCTTCAGTGTCTGGGGGCCGAGCACCGCCCTCAGAACTGCAGTCTGTGTTCCCTGCTTCAGAGGCGGACTCAGGTAGCGAGACTAGCCCAGTGGAACGTGTTGTTCTCGGGCTCTTCGTCGGCATCGGCACCGGGATCTTCGAGTGCATCGACGTCGTCAGCGTCCAGACCATCTTCCTCGGCCGCCCCTGCATCGAGTGCATCGAGGCATCGGGCCTCTGCATCGGCGCCGAGACATCGGATAGCTGCATCGACGTCGGTGGTACCGGGACCTCGTCTGCTGATGTCGTCGGACGGTGGTGCATCGTCAGGAGTGCAGGTGAGGGCTGTCCATTCCCCTGCTGGTGGCGGTGAGCCTTCGGGTGGGTCTCCTCCTACCCTGAGGGCTCCTGCGGTACAGCCCCCCCGAGACCGACCTCCTTCGGCCTCGGCCCCGAGGAAGCGACGGATGGATTCTACGTCCTCCTCGTCGGTGCCGGGGAGCTCCGGTGACATGCTTCGGAAGAAATCGAAGAAGCATCGACACCGGTCTCCTCCCCGTGTCGGCACCGAGAGCTCTGGGTCGCCGAGGGATTCGGCACCCAGCAGGCATCGGCACCGAGAGGACCGCTCACCCTCTGTTCAAGAGGTGTCGATGCGCTCCACTCTGGACAGCCCGGAACAGCCTCCTCGCCCGGAACAGGTTCTGACGTCGACGCCTGCATCGACCTCTCAGCCTTTTTCTGCAGCCACTCTGAACGAGAGCCTCCGGGCCGTTCTCCCAGAGATTCTGGGAGAGCTGTTGCGCCCTACCCCTCCGGTACCGGCGGTGCTTGCGCCTCCGGTACCGTCGAGCGTGGCGCCGGCTGGCCCATCGCCCAGGTTGAGGTCCCCGACGTCGGTACCGCGTGCGGTGCCGACCGCGGCCACCTCCCAGGAGGGCTCCCCGACTACGTCGGCGGAGGGAGCTTCGCCGATGCGGGCCAGGGAGTCTACCTCTCGACGCCCCCATCGTGGACGTGGCTCCACGGAGTCGAGAAGGGCGAGGTTGCAGACACAGGTCCGTGAACTTGTGTCTGACACCGAGGGTGAGGCCTCGTGGGAGGAAGAGGAAGATCCCAGATATTTCTCTGACGAGGAGTCTGAGGGTCTTCCGTCTGATCCCACTCCCTCTCCTGAGAGACAGCTTTCTCCTCCCGAGAGTCTGTCTTTTGCCTCCTTTGTCCGGGAGATGTCTACGGCCATCCCCTTCCCGGTGGTTGTGGAGGACGAGCCCAGGGCTGAAATGTTTGAGCTCCTGGACTATCCTTCTCCACCTAAGGAAGCGTCCACTGTTCCCTTGCACCATGTCCTGAAAAAGACATTGCTTGCGAACTGGACCAAGCCATTAACTAATCCCCACATTCCCAAGAAGATCGAGTCCCAGTACCGGATCCATGGGGACCCAGAGCTGATGCGCACTCAGTTGCCTCATGACTCTGGAGTTGTGGATTTGGCCCTAAAGAAGGCTAAGAGTTCTAGGGAACATGCTTCGGCGCCCCCGGGCAAGGACGCTAGAACCTTAGACTCCTTTGGGAGGAAGGCCTACCATTCCTCTATGCTCGTGTCCAAGATCCAGTCTTACCAGCTCTACACGAGCATACACATGCGGAACAATGTGCGGCAGTTGGCGGGCTTGGTTGCTCTTCCCCCTGAGCAAGCCAAGCCTTTTCAGGAGGTGGTCAGGCAGCTGAAGGCGTGCAGAAAATTCCTGGCCAGAGGAGTTTATGACACTTTTGATGTTGCGTCCAGGGCCGCTGCTCAAGGTGTGGTGATGCGCAGGCTCTCATGGCTGCGTGCCGCCGACCTGGAGAATAGAATCCAGCAGCGGATTGCGGACTCGCCTTGCCGTGCGGACAATATTTTTGGTGAAAAAGTCGAACAGGTGGTAGAGTCTCTCCACCAGCGGGACACCGCATTCGACAAATTCGCCCGCCGGCAGCCTTCAGCTTCTACCTCTACAGGTAGACGATTTTTCGGGGGAAGGAAGACTGTTCCCTACTCTTCTGGCAAGCGTAGGTACAATCCTCCTTCCCGACAGCCTGCGGCCCAGGCTAAGCCCCAGCGCGCTCGCTCTCGTCAGCAGCGTGCGACTCAGCAAGGCCCCGCGGCTCCCCAGCAAAAGCAAGGGGCGAGCTTTTGACTGGCTCCAGCAGAGCATAGCCGACATCCAAGTGTCCGTGCCGGGCGACCTGCCAGTCGGAGGGAGGTTGAAAGCTTTTCACCGAAGGTGGCCTCTCATAACCTCCGATCAGTGGGTTCTGCAAATAGTCCGGCAGGGGTACACCCTCAATTTGACCTCAAAACCTCCAAATTGTCCACCGGGAGCTCAGTCTTACAGCTTCCAGCACAAGAAGGTACTTGCAGAGGAACTCTCCGCCCTTCTCAGCGCCAATGCGGTCGAGCCCGTGCCATCCGGGCAAGAAGGGCTGGGATTCTATTCCAGGTACTTCCTTGTGGAAAAGAAAACAGGGGGGATGCGTCCCATCCTAGACCTAAGGGCCCTGAACAAATATCTCGAAAAAGAAAAGTTCAGGATGCTTTCCCTGGGCACCCTTCTCCCCATGATTCAGCAAAACGATTGGCTATGCTCTCTGGACTTGAAGGATGCCTACACACACATCCCGATACTGCCAGCTCACAGACAGTATCTGCGATTTCAGTTGGGCACACGCCACTTCCAGTACTGTGTGCTACCCTTTGGGCTCGCCTCTGCGCCCAGGGTGTTCACCAAGTGCCTAGCTGTGGTAGCAGCGGCGCTTTGCAGGCTGGGGGTGCACGTGTTCCCATATCTCGACGATTGGCTGGTGAAGAACACATCCGAGGCAGGAGCCCTGCAGTCCATGCAGATGACTATTCGCCTACTGGAGCTACTGGGGTTTGTGATAAATTATCCAAAGTCCCACCTTCTTCCAGTGCAGAGACTCGAATTCATAGGAGCTCTGCTGGATTCTCGGACGGCTCGCGCCTATCTCCCAGAGACGAGAGCCAACATCTTGTTGTCCCTCGTCTCGCGGGTGCGAGCGTCCCAGCAGATCACAGCTCGGCAGATGTTGAGATTGCTGGGCCACATGGCCTCCACAGTTCATGTGACTCCCATGGCCCGCCTTCACATGAGATCTGCTCAATGGACCCTAGCCTCCCAGTGGTATCAGGCCGCTGGGGGTCTGGAGGACGTGATCCACCTGTCCACGAGTTTTCTCGAATCCCTGTATTGGTGGACCATTTGCTCCAATTTGACTCTGGGACGTCCCTTCCAAATCCCTCAGCCAAGGAAAGTGCTGACTACGGATGCGTCCCTTCTGGGATGGGGAGCTCATGTCGATGGGCTTCACACCCAAGGAAGCTGGTCCCTCCAGGAACGCGGTCTACAGATCAATCTCCTGGAGTTACGAGCGATCTGGAACGCTCTGAAGGCTTTCAGAGATCGGCTGTCCCACCAAATTATCCAAATTCAGACAGACAACCAGGTTGCCATGTACTATGTCAACAAGCAGGGGGGCACCGGATCTCGCCCCCTGTGTCAGGAAGCCGTCAGCATGTGGCTCTGGGCTCGCCGTCACGGCATGGTGCTCCAAGCCACATATCTGGCAGGCGTAAACAACAGTCTGGCCGACAGGTTGAGCAGGATTATGCAGCCTCACGAGTGGTCGCTCAACTCCCGAGTGGTGCGCCAGATCTTCCAAGCGTGGGGCACCCCCTTGGTGGATCTCTTCGCATCTCGAGTGAACCACAAAGTCCCTCAGTTCTGTTCCAGGCTTCAGGCCCACGGCAGACTGGCTTCGGATGCCTTCCTCCTGGACTGGGGGGAGGGCCTGCTGTATGCTTATCCTCCCATCCCTCTGGTGGGGAAGACTTTGTTGAAACTCAAGCAAGACCGAGGCACCATGATTCTGATTGCTCCTTTTTGGCCGCGTCAGATCTGGTTTCCTCTTCTTCTGGAGTTATCCTCCAAAGAACCGTGGAGATTGGAGTGTTTTCCGACCCTCATCACGCAGGACGAAGGGGCTCTTCTGCATCCCAACCTCCAGTCTCTGGCTCTCACGGCCTGGATGTTGAGGGCGTAGACTTTGCCTCTTTGGGTCTGTCAGAGGGTGTCTCCCGCATCTTGCTTGCTTCCAGGAAAGACTCCACTAAGAGAAGTTACTTCTTTCATTGGAGGAGGTTTGCCGTCTGGTGTGACAGCAAGGCCCTAGATCCTCGCTCTTGTCCTACACAGACCCTGCTTGAATACCTTCTGCACTTGTCTGAGTCTGGTCTTAAGACCAACTCCGTAAGGGTTCACCTTAGTGCAATCAGTGCATACCATTACCAAGTGGAAGGTAAGCCGATCTCAGGACAGCCTTTAGTTGTTCGCTTCATGAGAGGTTTGCTTTTGTCAAAGCCCCCTGTCAAACCTCCTACAGTGTCATGGGATCTCAATGTCGTTCTCACCCAGCTGATGAAACCTCCTTTTGAGCCACTGAATTCCTGCCATCCGAAGTACTTGACCTGGAAGGTCATTTTCTTGGTGGCAGTTACTTCGGCTCGTAGAGTCAGTGAGCTTCAGGCCCTGGTAGCCCAGGCCCCTTACACCAAATTTCATCACAACAGGGTAGTCCTCCGCACTCACCCTAAGTTTCTGCCAAAGGTCGTGTCGGAGTTCCATCTGAACCAGTCAATTGTCTTGCCAACATTCTTTCCCCGTCCTCATTCCTGCCCTGCTGAACGTCAGCTGCACACATTGGACTGCAAGAGAGCATTGGCCTTCTACCTGGAGCGGACACAGCCCCACAGACAGTCCGCCCAATTGTTTGTTTCTTTTGATCCCAATAGGAGGGGAGTGGCTGTAGGGAAACGCACCATATCCAATTGGCTAGCAGATTGCATTTCCTTCACTTACGCCCAGGCGGGGCTGGCTCTTGAGGGTCATGTCACGGCTCATAATATTAGAGCCATGGCTGCGTCGGTAGCCCACTTGAAGTCAGCCTCCATTGAAGAAATTTGCAAAGCTGCGACGTGGTCATCTGTCCACACATTCACATCTCATTACTGCCTGCAGCAGGATACCCGACGCGACAGTCGGTTCGGGCAGTCAGTTCTTCAGAACCTGTTTGGGCTTTAGGATCCAACTCCACCCCCCGAGGGCCCTGTTTGTTCTGTTCCAGGCTGCACTCTGTTAGTTGGTAAATTTTTTAGGTCAATCTCAGTTATGTCCTCGCCGTTGCGAGGCCCAATTGACCTTGGTTGTTGTTTTGAGTGAGCCTGGGGGCTAGGGATACCCCATCAGTGAGAACAAGCAGCCTGCTTGTCCTCGGAGAAAGCGAATGCTACATACCTGTAGAAGGTATTCTCCGAGGACAGCAGGCTGATTGTTCTCACAAACCCGCCCGCCTCCCCTTTGGAGTTGTGTTTTCCCTTGAAGTGTATTGTCTTGCTACATACTGGACTGGCCGGCTCGAGCCGGTTTCGGGCGGGAAGACGGCCGCGCATGCGCGGTGCGCGCGGGCGCGCGAGGACTAGCAAAGGACTTTGCTAGTGAAGTTTCCGATTGGAGGGGCTGCCGTGGACGTCACCCATCAGTGAGAACAATCAGCCTGCTGTCCTCGGAGAATACCTTCTACAGGTATGTAGCATTCGCTTTACTTAAAGAGTAAAACAAATTTTGAGTCTGATTATGTTATATACGCAATCCAGTGCCCATGTGGCTTGATATACATAGGACAAACAATAAAGAAAATTAAATACTGAATTGCACAACATCTAAGCAATATAAGACTGAGTAAAAGGGAAGCCCCACTGGTGAATCACTGGATCTAATTAGGACATGGAGTGGAAGAATTGAGATTTACGGTATTGGTACAAATAGAAGCCACCAGGGGGGGCAATATACTACACAATATGTTAAAGATAGAACAATGTTTTATCTTCCAATGGAGGACAGTTTCTCCAACAGGATTAAACAAAACTATTGAGTGGGCGGGGTTATAAAAGACAGGAACTGTGCAATCCACTGGTGAAGGGACAGAAACTTGGATGGACCCATGAGTGTTGTCTGAGGAGGAGTAATCCCCATTTGATACAGGCAGGTGGGTGTTCCGACCTGACTGAGCTGTAGAGCATAATGAAATAGAAAATATGATAAGGTATGTGAAACATATAAACACAAAGTGATTTATCAGAAACATAATCTAGGAAGCAAGATAGTATTCCTCACTGTTGTTTTTTTAGAATCAGAATCATCGCCCCTGATGATGCGTAGAGCGAAACACAATTGTGTTGGGCATTGGTTAAACACAGACTGAGTGAAATGAACAGGGGAGGGATTAACAATGGAGGTACTGTGTAGCCTGATCCAGTTGAGCTGAATTGGCAATCACAGCAAGAAAAACAGCCCTCAGATTGAAGCCCATGACATTGAGATGCAAATTGAAAAAAGAAGCAATTAACAATTCACCAGGAAAAGAGAATCTTAGGAAAAGTGACTGTTTTATGATACCAGGGAGAGTCATTTTGACTGCTGTACTGGATATTAAGAACTTTTCTGTGGTTAGATATAGAATCACAGTTAAATTCTTTATAGAAAAAGGAAAGACAAACGGTGTTGTTAATATATGGGTGAGAACTCACTTTGGAACTTGTGATAGTTTGAATCACTCACGCTGTGAATTTAAAACAATTTAATGTTAGTTTGGTGTGAATGTGTGTGATTGAGTATGTGAAGGTGAGGGAGTTTTAATGTTTTATAGAATTATAAATTTGTAAGGAATAAAGAATAAATAAAGAATTCATATTAAAAACAACCAAAGTTACTAGGGTAATTGATATATAATTGTAACGTTTTGAGGAATTTCTCACAGAGGTTAGAGGGGATACATATTCATTAGGGATATCCTAGAAAGTATGGTGTGCTTGCGGTCTTTGAGGACTGAACTTGGACAAGCCTGCTATAGAAGAGGTTTCAGAGCTTGCTTACTAGTACTACTACTACTTAGCATTTATATAGCGCTACTTAGACATAAGTCTTGTAAAACAAGTCACATGCAGTATCCCAAAAGGATAAAAATATAACTGTAAAATATATTTTGGAGCTTCTGAAGTTGTATTCTCTTGGAGTAGGTGCAGGGCCTCTGTCCTTTTAATTACCCTTGATCTTCCTTCAACCTCCCATTTCAGCCACTAAGAGTAACCCTGCAGTGGTTTGAATAGCACCAGAGAGAAAATGATTAGCTCTCTTCATGTATCAAGTTCCAAATTAACATCAAGGGATTCTCCTTTACTGAAGGGTGGGGGGGAGGGGAGAGAGGGGGGGATTCTGCTTTTTTTAGGATGTTATAATGCTGCCCATCCATGCAGAGAGTGGGGTAGCTGAGTTATGCTCCTGCTTGAAGTAGCATGTCAGTTTTCTCCTTGTTTATTAACCATGTTTCATATGAACTTATGCCATTTTTAAAAATGCGTATGAAATTGATGTGTGTTATTAGATGAACCCTACTAGATATGGTATTCCTTACCTGTAGAGTATGCTTTCCCTTGATTGGTAACTTTGTCCTTTGTAAGCTGCATAGAAGGCTTTCTTTTCAGATATTATCTGAGGAATGGCCAAGTGGTTAGAGCACCGGTCTTGCAATCCAGAGGTGGCCAGTTCAAATCCCACTGCTGCTCCTTGTGATCTTGGGCAAATCACTTAACCCTCCATTGCCTCAGGAACAAACTTAGATTGTGAGCCCTCCTGGGATAGAGAAATATCCAGTGTACCTGAATGTAACTCACCTTGAGCTACTACTGAAAAAGGTGTGAGCAAAATCCAAATAAATTATTTGAGATTCTATGGCTACTATCTGAGATTTTACATGGAATGTTGCTACTATTTGAGATTCTACATGGAATGTTGCTACTATTTGAAATTCTGTTGCTACTATTTGAGATTCTACATGGAATGTAGCTATAGTGGAGGAGTGAGCACCGGTCTTGCAATACAGAGGTGGCCAGTTCAAATCCCACTGGTGCTCCTTGTGATCTTGGGCAAGTCACTTAACCCTCCCTTGCCTCAGGTGCAAACTTAAGATTGTGAGCCCTCCTGGGACAGAGAAATATCCAATGTACTTGAATGTAACTCACCTTGAACTACTACTGAAAAAGTTGTGAGCAAAATCGAAATAAAATACAAAAATAAAATAATGTGAGCACAGGGGTTCTGAACCAGTGATGCTAGAAAGAGGTCAAACAGAGTACAGAAAAGTCTTAGCAGTGTGATGAAACTTACTACACAGAGTGAAGGCAGTTATTAGCACAGTTATTGGTAATATAACTGTATTGTAATTTTAACAATGTTAGCAGCTAACATGACATATGTTGCTGACAGTCACTTGTGATTTAGGGAGGGGGTATGAGAATTTCACATTATCAGTTAAAGGGATGCAAGAATCAAAATAGGATAAGAACCCCTGCATTAGCTTAAGGACGGGTTGGGGTGCTAGTCATAGTGGCCTGGCTTACTTGGCCATTACTCAGTCCTCACTTTGGAGAATTATGGGAATTTGTAATCCATCTACCTAAAGTGTGAGAAGTACAGCTAAGTAGACTGGGCCAATTTGTATTTACAGTATTATGCTACTGTAATTATGATCTGTTAAGTAAATAAGATGAATTTCTTTCAAATGTTACTATGCTTTTTTTTATTGGACATAAATGATCTGAAGTTGTTGAATGTGCAAACTTAATCACATGTGGCCACAGCCAGTCAGGTTTTCAGGATATCCATAATAAATATTCATGAGAGAGATCTGCATGCACTTCCTGTACTGCATGCAAATCTCTCTCTCATGACCCAGGGCTATGGAGTCGGTACACAAAACCTTCGAGTCTGACTCCTCTGTTTTCTACTGTCCATCGCTGACTGATAGGCTTTACATTTTTTGTTCTGGATCTAAAGTACTGGTAAATATAATTTACATTTACCAGTACTTTAGATCCAGGACAAAAATAGATGATATATATTAAATTTAACTGTTTATTATATACTAGTAAAAAAGCCTCGTTTCTGATGCAAATGAAACGGGGGCTAGCAAGGTTTTCTTCTGTGTGCATGTGGGAGTGTGTGTGTTCCTCCTGCCCTCTCTGCCCTCTCTCCCCTCCCCCCTCTGAGTCCTTCATTGTTAGAGAGAGCGATTTGATTTCCTGCTTTGCTGTTTTCCTTTACTGTTTGTGTTAGAGAGAGAGAGAGCGAGGGCGGGGCAGACACTCATGGGGAAACCGGATATCTCTCCCCCTTCACACTTCCGGTTGGAGGCTTCATAGAACGTTGGTGTTGCCTTTTATATATAGAGATCAGCTGTGTTTTTTGTTTTGAAGCTGGAGTTTATACACGTTTAATGACTCTGAATCCACGACTTCGATTCCACAGCCCTGCCTAAAGCACTAAGCATCAATGTCTAAGAATAATCACAATGGGACTGCTACAACTCTAATACGATAACAAACTGATACCACTCCTAATTCCAAACAAAGAAAACGTCTATTTTTATGTTTATTGGGGGGGGGTGGGGAGAGTTTGAAATAAGACTGACTCCAAAACAGTGCTGTTTATTTTGCATAGTGTGTAATAAACCTTTTTTTTCAGGGGATTGGAGTAGCTCTTTATTTTATTCCACTTTTTCCAAGCAAGGGTACAATCAAATTTTATGTAATTATGCCCAGAATCCTGGGCAGAAGAGCTATTTGAAAGACGTTCTAAAACAATAAGCCATAAAATTACTTTCTCTTCAGTGCAAATATTACCAGTTTTCAGATAGCACACCAAGGATGCAGGCTGAGTTTTAAAAGAATTAATTGTTTTACTCCATAAAGGTGCAAATGGTTACTACTTATACTTTTGTTTTGCACTGCACAGGGTGTGTGTACTTATTCACAGCCTGTGTTTATGTGTAGCCTCCAGGAATGTGATAGTACAGTATTGCTGTTGCTTGTGAACTGCAGTCCTTTGCTTTCGATTCTGCTTTTTGACACTGTTTGCTTGGATACATGTTTAATAGGCAGGGTTTGCTTCCTGTTTGAGCAGCAGTTTATAAGCCCATTGTACTTGCTGAATGATCAGGAAATGCTTTTTCTGTTACACTTTCCAGTAGGTTAGTTGCAAGCCCCCACCTTTCTGCTTCATTAGACTGTAAAGGAAATGACAAAAAAGGGAAGAGCAAAAAAGAGTCGGAACTCAAGGATCAAAGGTGTTCTCAGAATCCAGATAAGGCAAGTCTGAATCTTTTTGCTACCTTTGTGTTGTGGGCATTGGAATGATTTAAAGTGATAGTACATGATGGGGGACGTTACCTAGGATGGTAACATCCCACTTATGGGATAAATTGAAGGGTATTTTAGCATTGAGTGTTTGTGGTAGTAGGGGAGGATTATCACCAAAGTGGGGGAAGGGAAGGGGGAGAGAGGTTGGGAAATGGAACTTTCTGTAGTTTTTGCAACTGCATTTAAAGTGGTTTACATAGTATATACAGGTACTTATTTGTACTTGGGGCAGTGGAGGGTTAAGTGACTTGCCCAGAGTCACAAGGAGCTGTAGTGGGAATCGAACCAGTTCCCCAGGAACTGGGTCCTCTGCACTAACTACTAGCTACTCCTCCATGGGGGAGAGATGTTGGGAGGGAAAGGAAGGGGAGAAGATGCTGCCGGGGGGTGGGGGGGAGGTGGGGAAGAATTGTTGGACATGGGGTGGAGCAGGGGCATAGCCAGGCTTTGGTGGGAGGGGTGTCCGGAGCAGAGGTGAGGGGGCACTTTACCCCCCCCCCCCCCCACCACCATTGCTGACCCCCCCTTCTGCCACCACCACCAACTTTGACCCCCCTCCCTGCTGATGACCCTCTCGACCTCCCCCCTCCCGCCGCCAACCCCCCTGCTGCTGCCTACCTTTTGCTTGTGTGGGACCCCAACCCCCACCAGCCGAGGTACTCCTCTTCTGGTGCAAGGCAAGGCTTCGTTCTGTTTCTGAGTCTGACGTCCTGCACATTGTACGTTGTACATGCAGGACGTCAGACTCACAGAAACAGAACGAAGCCTTGCAGACTCTCGACACACCCCCCTCCTGCCGCCAACCCGCTGGCGGGGGACCCAGAAACAGAACTCCGGACCCCCCTCCCACCAAAGCCTGGCTACGCCCCTGCTCCACCCCATGTCCAACATTTCTTCCCCCCCCCCCCCCCCCCCCCCCCCCCCCCCCCCGGCAGCATCTTCTGTTGTCGGCAGGGGGGTCCAGGGCCAAATATACGGGGGCCAAGGCCCCTTTGGCCCCACTTTAAAGATGTCCAGAACTCCCTTCTACCAAGCTCTTTAGTTGGCAGTAGCATCCTTGAGCCACCAACAACATACTTAGTTGTATGGCTTAAAACCCTTTAGTGTCCAATGTTCCCATGAATCTGTTCCCATATGGCTTATTACGGGAACATTGGACACTAAAGGGTTAAATATGCATGGGGTGCAGGCATTGATGGCTTATGGACATTGCTGCTGCCCGCCAAGCTTGGTAAAAAGACGTTCTGGCCACCTTCGGAGGAAGTCTTCAGCTGCCAAAACTTGAGGATCCTCATTAGCTAAAGTATGTATGTTTTGAGGTGGGGGGTAGGGTGGGGCAGAGAAAATTTTGTGCCCACCCACTTTGGGCTCAGGCCCACCCCAAATTGGTTGTCTGGTCATGCCACTGCTGCTGTCTCTGGTCAGCAGTTTTTTTCAGTTTAAATTTAAAGTAGATCTTCTGATTGGAAGGAAGGGGTGAAGCATAGCAAGCAGAATAGTAAGAGAAGAAAGTGTCCAGACACAATGGCATCTGATAAGTTTGTTTTCTCTTAAAAGCAGCTGTACTCCAGAAACTTTGGCATTATTCAGTGTTTGAGCTGTTTTGAAGTTCTTCTCCTCCTTTCATTCCACACCCTTCTAGCTGCCTTGCATAGCACATAATGGTATTAGCAGAGTTAGTATCACACAGGTATGTTGAATTCTTTTTGTGACCAGCTCTTAGTCTGTGTTTTGACCTCTGAGTTACAAAGAGTCTGAGAGAAGTGACATCTGTCCAGATGTTTCTGTTATCCAAATTACAGAATTGCCTATCGCGAGATCCATTTTTGATGACATTGGTTAATTTTTAGAAATAGACAAAGGGAAATGTTTTTCTCATTTCCTTTTCAATTTGGTTTGCTTCACTAGTATTCTTCTGCCCTTTCCTTCCTCTCCTCTCTCCCTCCAATAAGTGGAAAACATTGCTGTTCATATAGGGAAGGGGAAAGGGAAATGGGACTTGCAAAAACCTCAGAAAGGCGGTATATCAACTACATTCAAAGCGGTTTACGTATATTCAGGTACTTATTTTGTACCGGGTCAATGGAGGGTTAAGTGACTTGCCCAGAGTCGCAAGGAGCTGCAGTGGGAATCAAACTCAGTTCCCCAGGATCAAAGTCCACTGCACTAACCACTAGGCTACTCCTCCATCTTTAGTGATCTAATTTTGTGTATCTTCTCTCGCTCACTGAACACAGCACACCTCTAGCACCTTGAACTCATCTGCCACCCTCCATTAATAAGCTGTTTGGGTCTGAAGTAGAAAGTACGATTGCACAGGTGAAGCAGACACCAGCAAGCCAGAAATAAAACTGGATCATGAGTTTGTGTCCTTTTACCATTGATTGTTTGTATGACCTGTTTATCAAGTCACTCTGACATCTTTTTACTAATGCTTAATGTGGATGTATAACATTGCACGTTATCTGCCTCGAGAACAACCAATCCAATACCAGTTCAAGGGCAATTGTTTTATTAGAAGTACAAAACACAGACTCGAAGCAGTTCTGCATTTCGGTGCTAGAGTGCCTGCTTTAGGAGCCAAAGCAAATCTGCAAAAGTAACACAAATAAAACAAAATTTGAACAAAAAAATAAAACAAATATGAAAATCATATATAAAAAAATATTTTTGTAAAAAATATATAAAGAAAACATTTCTGAGTTTGATACAGTAAGAATCTAGCACTACATAAAAAATGGTACTGTGGAACCCCGTTATAACAGTGTTTGGGATCCATAATATATCATTGCATTAAATGTGGGGTTGTGCTATATTGGGGTCAATGGAAAAGGAAAACAAATGAAGCATAAATTGATCTGTTGCAAAAGAGTTATTTGCTACATATGCAGTCATTCACACATTAAAATGATGATTCACCTTTACGGTCATTATCTTTTTAAATTTTCCTTTAGTATTGAAACTGGAGAATAATTTACAGGTTACCTTTGTAGGTTATCTACATCTGCAGCTCTTTAGCTTTAGCTAGAATTTGGCCATATGCATAGAGGAGTCTAACCTTGGGGCGTCTCTCTCCTTTTGATCTTTGCTTCATTCCAGTCGTCTTGATAGAAACATGATGGCAGATCAGAGCTGAATGGCCATCCAGTCTGCCCATCCACAGCAACCACTATCTCCTTCTTTCTGTAAGAGATCCCATGTGCCTATCTTGCACTTCCTTAAATTCAGACACAGTCCTAGTCTCCACCACCTCCACTGCGTGGCAATTCCACACATCCACCACCCTTTCTGTGAAAAAGTATTTCCTTAGATTACACCTGTGCCCTCTCATTCCAGTTTACCTTCATTTGAAAGAGGCTCACCTCATGTACATTAATGTCAGAGAAGTATTTAAATGTCTGTCATATCCCCTCTCTCTCACCTTTCTTCCAAAGTATTTATTTATTTATTTATTTATTTGTTAAATTTATACTCCCACATTTTCCCACCTATTTGCAGGCTCAATGTGGCTTACAAAGTATCGTAAGGCGATTGCCATTACGGATGATAACAAATACAAGGTTGTGTTATGGTAACAGGTAGAAGTGTTTCAGGCGTCATGGGGTCAAGTATAATAAATTGTCCAGTACGATCATAGATTATCTTGTGTTGCTGGGTGTGGGGATTTATGTTGAATCGGTGGGATAAGGTTTTTTTGAAGAGATGGGTTTTCAATGATTTCCTGAAGTTTAGGTGGTCATGTATTGTTTTCAATGCATATGGGAGTCCATTCCATAGTTGTGCGCTTATGTAGGGGAAACTAGATGCGCGAGTTGTTTTTTATCTTAACCCTTTACAGTTTGGGTAAGGTAAGTTTAGGTACGATTGTGCTGATCTGAGTCTGTTTCTAGTTGGTAGATCAATGAGGTCTGTCATGTATCCTGGGACTATGCCAGGATATGCCGTAAATGGTTTTGTGGACTAAGGTGCAGATTTTGAAGATGATCCGTCCTTTGATTGGGAGCCAGTGCAGCTTTTCTCGAAGGGGTTTGACGCTGTCAAATCGTCAGTCTGGCTGCTGTGTTTTGGGCGGTTTGTAGTTTTTTAGTGAGTTGTTCTTTGCAACCCACATAGACACCATTGCAGTAGTCTGCGTGGCTTAGGACCATTGATTATACTAGTTTATGAAAGGTATCCCTCGGGAAGAAAGGTTTTATTCATTTGAGTTTCCACATTGAGTAGAATATTTTCTGTATTACTGTTTTTACTTGGCTCTCGTGAGTGAGGTTGCAGTCGATAGTTACTCCAAGTATTTTTAGGCTATCTGAGATAGGGAGTGTGTGTCCTGGGTGTTTAAAGTTGTAGGTTTGAAGTTATGTTGAGAAGAGAGGATAAGGCAGTGTGTTGTTTTTTTTCAGTTTCAGTTGGAATGAGTTTACCCAGGAGTTCATGATGTTCAGGCTATCATTTATTTCTTTGGTTATTTCAGTCAAGTCATGTCTGAAGGGAATGTAGATTTGTGACGTCATCTGCATAGATGAATGGGTTAAGGCCTCGTTTGGATAGGGACTTGGCCAATGGGATCATCATCATGTTGAAGAGTATTGGTGATAATGGTGATCCTTGAGGGTACTCCACAGACTGCTTTCCATGGTATACGTATTGAGAGCCTTAACTCTGTCCTCATGCTTTATGAAAGACACCACTAATCAATTTTGTAGCCACCCTCTGGACCGACTCCATCCTGTTTATTATATTTTTTCGTAGGTGCCATCTCCAGACTTGCACAGATTATTCTAAATGAGGCTTCACCAGAGACTTATACAAGGGCACTATCACCTCCTTTTTTTTTTTTTCTTGTTGCCCATTCCTCTCCCTATGCACTCGAGCATCCTTCTGGCTTTGACTGTCACCTTTTTTGCCTGTTTGGCTACCTTGACATTATAGAACACAATCACCCCCAAGTACCTCTCGCCTTGACTACTGCAACCTACTCCTCACTGGCCTCCCACTTTGCCATCTATCCCCCCTACAGTCCGTTCAGAACTCTGCTGCACGTCTTATCTTCCGCCTGGACCGATATACTCATATCACCCCTCTCCTCAAATCACTTCACTGGCTTCCGATCAGGTACCGCATACAGTTCAAGCTTCTCCTACTAACCTACAAATGCACTCGATCTGCAGCCCCTCCTTACCTCTCTACCCTCATCTCCCCTTACGTTCCTACCCGTAACCTCCGCTCTCAAGACAATCCCTCCTTTCAGTACCCTTCTCCACCACCGCCAACTCCAGGCTCCGCCCTTTCTGCCTTGCCTCACCCCATGCTTGGAATAAACTCCCTGAGCCCATACTCCAGGCCCCCCTCCCTGCCCATCTTCAAATCCTTGCTCAAAGCCCACCTCTTCAATGTCGCCTTCGGCACCTAACCACTATACCTCTATAGTGGTTAGGTGGTTCCTACCATCTCTATGCTGATGACTCCCAAATCTACCTTTCTACCCCTGATATCTCAACTTGCATCCAAACCAAAGTTTCTGCATGCTTGTCTGACATTGCTGTCTGGCTGTCTCAACGCCACCTGAAATTAAACATGACCAAAACCGAACTTCTCATTTTTTCCCCCCAAACCCACCTCCCCACTCCCCCCATTTTCTATTTCTGTTGATGGCTCTCTCATTCTCCCTGTCTCCTCAGCTCGAAACCTTGGGGTTATCTTTGACTCTTCTCTCTCCTTCTCTGCTCATATCCAGCAGACCGCCAAGACCTGTCGTTTCTTTCTTTACAACGTCCGTAAAATCCGCCCCTTTCTTTCTGAGCACTCTACCAAAACCCTCATCCACACCCTTGTCACCTCTCGTTTAGACTACTGCAATCTGCTTCTTGCTGGCCTCCCACTTACTCACCTCTCTCCTCTCCAATCGGTTCAAAACTCTGCTGCCCGTCTCATCTTCCGCCAGGGTCACTTTACTCATACTACCCCTCTCCTGAAGTCACTTCACTGGCTCCCTATCCGTTTTCGCATCCTGTTCAAACTTCTTCTACTAACCTATAAATGTACTCACTCTGCTGCTCCCCAGTATCTCTCCACACTCGTCCTTCCCTACACCCCTTCCCGTGCACTCCGCTCCATGGATAAATCCTTCTTATCTGTTCCCTTCTCCACTACTGCCAACTCCAGACTTCGCGCCTTCTGTCTCGCTGCACCCTACGCCTGGAATAAACTTCCTGAGCCCCTACGTCTTGCCCCATTTTTGGCCACCTTTAAATCTAGACTGAAAGCCCACGTCTTTAACATTGCTTTTGACTCGTAACCACTCGCCTCCACCTACCCTCCTGTCCTCCTTCCTGTACACATTAATTGATTTGATTTGTTTACTTTATTTCTTGTCTATTAGATTGTAAGCTCTTTGAGCAGGCACTGTCTTCTTCTATGTTTGTGCAGCGCTGCGTATGCCTTGCAGCGCTATAGAAATGCTAAATAGTAGTAGTAGTAATATTCAAGAAATCTAGACTGCCCCAACTTGACATTTCGTCCTTTAGATTTGTAAGCTCCTTTGAGCAGGGGCTGTCCTTTTTGTTAAACTGTACAGCGCTGCGTAACCCTAGTAGCGCTCTAGAAATGTTAAGTAGTAGTAAGTTTTGCTGTTTCATACAGTGAAGTACTTCACCCCTATACTGTACCTTTCTCTTGGATTTTTGCAACCTAAGTGTATGGCCCTGTGTTTTTTAGCATTAAGTCTGGGTTGCCAATTGCTGGACCATTCTTCAAGTGTCACTAGATCCCTCCACATTCTATTCATGCCCTCCAGGGTGTCCACCCAAGTACAAAGTTTGGTATTGTCCACAAAGAGACAAACTTTACCAGACAGTCCTTCCACAATATCACTCACAAGGACCAATCCCTGCTGTACATCACTGATCCTTTTCCTCGGAGCAAACGCCATTTACCACTATGTTTCCTTCCACTTAACCAGTTTTTAACCCATCTAGCACCCCTCTTATATCCAACTATATGGTCATCCAGTCAAAGAAATCAGATTTGTCTGACAAGTCCTGCCTCTAATGAAACCATGTTGCCTCGAGTCCTGCAGTCCATTCAGTCCTAGAAACCTCACAATCCTCCGCTTTAGAAGCGTTTCCATTAGTTTACTAACCACCGAGGTCAGTCTAAGAGGTTTGTAATTCCCAACCTTTTCCTTACTTCCACTCTTATGCAGAGGGATCATATCTGCCTTTCTCCAGTCCTCCGAGACTACTCCAGACTCTAAGGAAGGGTTGAAGAGATAAGAGAACAGAGCTGCCAAAACTTCCCCGAGTTCTTTGAGCACCCTCAGATGTATTCCATCAGGCCCTATTGCTTTGTCTATTTTTAGTTTAGCTCCTCACAACAAACACAGTCTTCGAATTGGTCCTGGTGTACCGAAAATCCATTCCTATTAGCATTTGTTTTCTGCGGTCCTACCCCCGGCCTTTTATCCGTGAACACAGAACAGAGATGTGGGAATGTCTCATACCTGCTTTAGCTCTTGACTCTGCAGGTATTACTACCTGCAGATTCCGACTCCTACTCTTGTACTTTTTATCTTTTTAATACACGTGAATGCCTCTCTGTTCTGTCCTCTCAGATCCTTGCCATGAAGCAACCTCCTCGCTTCCCATACTCTAGCTCCTCCATATGCAGGTAAAAGCAAAAATCTGTGTGGTGCGGGCAGCTAGTTCAGTTACCTTAGTTGCCTCATGTGGCTACCAGAGCTCTTCCACTCAAGAGTGAGTTGCTTCTGGTATTTGGTGCATGCCCTCTGTCTAATTCAACCTTGGGGATAAGACAGGTTGGAAGAACTCAAAGGAGGTGGCTAATGGAGGGAGAGAGGAGGAGGTGCTATGCAGAGTAGTACCTTGGTATTTATGTTTTGCATTCTGCACTTTAATGACCACACTCCAGGGCGCATGTGAATAGCTAAGAAGGAGAGGCATGTGTGACTGTACATGTTTAAGAGCTACCATTGGTGTCTCTTGTTGCTATGAGATGCTGTTGTGGCACCGAGTATCAGCAGTGATTTTTCTGTGGTATATCTAACATAGTAACATAGTAGATGACGGCAGAAAAAGACCTGCACGGTCCATCTAGTCTGCCCACGATAAACTCATGTGTATACCTTACCTGATTTGTACCTGTCTTTTTCAGGGCACAGACCATATAAGTCTGTGCAGCAGTATTTCCCGCCTCCCAACCACCAGTCCCGCCTCCCATCACCGGCTCCGGCACAGACCCCGTATAAGTCTGCCCTCCCCCATCCTAGCCTCTCAACCACCAACCCCTCTTCCCCCCGCCACCCAATTTCAGCTAAGCTTCTATGGATCCATTCCTTCTGCACAGGATTCCTTTATGCCTGTCCCACGCATGCTTGAATTCCGTTACCGTTTTCATCTCCACCACCTCCCGCGGGAGGGCAGTCCAAGCGTTCACCACCCTCTCCGTGAAGAAATACTTCCTGACATCTTTCCTGAGTCTGCCCCCCTTCAATCTCATTTCATGTCCTCTCGTACTACCGCCTTCCCCTCTCCGGAAAAGATTCGTTTGCGGATTAATACCTTTCAAATATTTGAACGTCTGTATCATATCACCCCTGTTCCTCCTTTCCTCCAGAGTATACATGTTCAGGTCAGCAAGTCTCTCTTCATACGTCTTGGAACGCAACTCCCATACCATCCTTGTAGCTTTTCTTTGTACCGCTTCCATTTTTTTAACATCCTTCGCAAGGTATGGCCTCCAAAACTGAACACAATACTCCAGGTGGGGCCTCACCAACGTCTTATACAGGGGCATTAAAACCTCCTTTTTTCTGCTGGTCACACCTCTCTCTATACAGCCTAGCAACCTTCTCGCTACGGCCACCGCCTTGTTGCACTGTTTCATAGGCTTTAGGTCCTCAGATACTATCACCCCAAGATCCCTCTCCCCGTCCGTGACTATCAGGCTCTCCCCACCTAACACATACGCCTCCCTTGGATTTCTACTCCCTAAGTGCATCACTTTGCATTTCTTCGCATTGAATTTTAATTGCCAAACGTTAGACCATTGTTCCAGCTTCTTCAGATCTTTTTTCATGTTTTCCACTCCCTCCGGGGTGTCCACTCTGTTGCAAATCTTGGTGTCATCCGCAAAAAGGCAAACTTTACCTTGTAACCCTTCGGCAATGTCACTCACAAATATATTGAACAGAATGGGCCCCAGCACCGATCCCTGAGGCACTCCACTACTCACCTTTCCCTCCTCCGAGCGAACTCCATTCACTACCACCCTCTGGCGTCTGCCCGTCAACCAGTTCCTAATCCAGTTCACCACTTCGGGTCCTATCTTCAGCCCTTCTAGTTTATTCAAGAGCCTCCTGTGGGGAACCGTGTCAAAAGCCTTGCTGAAATCTAAGTAGATGACGTCCATAGCACGTCCTTGATTTAATTCTCCCGTCACCCAGTCAAAGAATTCAATGAGATTCGTTTGGCACGACTTCCCTTTGGTGAAACCATGTTGTCTCGGATCTTGCAACTTATTGGCTTCCAGGAAATTCACTATCCTTTCCTTCAGCATGGCTTCCATTACTTTTCCAATAACCGAAGTGAGGCTTACTGGCCTGTAGTTTCCAGCTTCTTCCCTATCCCCACTTTTGTGAAGAGGGACCACCTCCGCCATTCTCCAATCCCTCGGAACCTCTCCCGTCTCCAAGGATTTATTAAACAAATCTTTAAGAGGACCCGCCAGAACCTCTCTGAGCTCCCTCAGTATTCTGGGGTGGATCCCGTCCGGCCCCATGGCTTTGTCCACCTTTAGCTTTCCAAGTTGTTCATATACACTCTCTTCCGTGAACGGTGCTCTATCCACTTCGTTTTCAGGTGTACTTTTGCCAGTCCCTCTCGGTCCTTCCCCAGGATTTTCTTCAGTAAAAACAGAACAAAAGTATCTATTTAGCAAATTGGCTTTTTCTTCATCATTTTCTACATAGCGTTTTGCTGTATCTTTTAGTCTCACAATCCCCTTTTTAGTCTTTCTCCTTTCACTAATATACCTGAAGAAGTTTTTGTCTCCCCTCCGTACATTTCTAGCCATTTGTTCTTCCGCTTGCGCCTTCGCCAGACGTATGCTGTTCTGGTCTGACAGCATATTAGTTGGGGAAACACTGAAACTATAATTTGCTATTTTTGCCTATCTCTACCTACCTATCTCTTTTATTAGTCTGCTATAATTAACTTATATTTTCTCTATCAGTACTCTGTAATCCATATTATTATGTAAGCCGCATTGAACCTGCTTTGAGTGGGAAAGTGCGGGGTACAAATGTAATCTACTATAATAAAACTCACCCTCTACGTTCTGAGGGCACTGACGTCAGTGAAGCCAAGCTCTGACTTCCTTCAAAAAGGTTTGAAGGTTCGCGGTGGTGAAGCCACCAAAATCGCTCCGGGCCCCGCCCTCGAGGGCGGAGCAATGGCAGAACAACGAAGGGGTTGGTAGGGAGGGAGGCGGGTGGGAAATCGCTCCCGAGGCCCTGCCCTCGCGTCAAACGTCATGACGTTGCGGGCGGAGCAATATCAGAACAACGAAGGGGTTGGCCAGGGAGGTAGGGAGGGTGTTGGCGACGAAAACCTTGCTAGCGCCCGTTTCATTTGGTCTGAAACGGGCTTCTTTTATTAGTAAATAAATAAATATTCCTTCAGAAGACAGGCAGAACCAGAGCAACAAGCCCTAATAGGAACTTCTAGCATCTTTTGCCAAGCTGACCCTCTGTCCAGTTTTTATTTTGCCCATTAGCTTCCCACTTTGTTGCCCTTTCTGGTGGTTTCCAGCATCTTGTCTCTTGAAGGAGACCCTGGCTGATCTGCTTAGCCTTGATGCTTGCTTTATAGGAACTGAAGCACATGCCAGCTGTTGAACTGGCTGAGCTACATTCTGAGGCTGATGCATATTCAGTGTCTGGGAACGATTAGTATCGCAGCACTACTTCCATCTGAAAATCACTCCAGAGCAAACAAGTGTCTTTCAGCTAAAATTGTACTCAGTTTTCACAAGCTGTTTTATGATTGCAGCTGTTTAGTTAGAGTACATTGTGGTGGTTACACTGTGAGTCATGTTAAACTGTGCATACTTAGGGATTTTTACAGCAGGTTAAAAATAGCACATTGGAGGAAGTGCATTATATAAGGTCTGAGGTCAGTGGTAGTCCTTATTGATTATGGCCTCTTACTGCAGTGTGACTCCAGTCCCATGGCAACTGTAAAGCTGATTTGACCACCACACTTCATTGTGGAGGAGTGGCCTAGTGGTTAGAGTGGTGGACTTTGGTCCTGGGGAAGTGGGTTTGATTCCCACTGCAGGAACAGGCAGCTCCTTGTGACTCTGGGCAAGTCACTTAACCCTCCGTTGCCCCAGGTACAAATAAGTACCTGTATATAATATGTAAGCCGCATTGAACCTGCTATGAGTGGGAAAGCGCGGGATACAAATGTAAGAAAAAAAAATTACTGACCAAAGAGCACCGTGTTTATCAGACTTTGTCTGAAGAATTTGATTGCATGATCATTCCAGAGTTCAATGAAATTGCTATTTTATTTTTTATTTGTTACATTTGTGTCCCACATTTTCCCACCTATTTGTAGGCTCAATGTGGCTTACATAGTACCGGAGAGGCCTTTGCAGGCTCCGGTGTGAACAAATACAGGGTGATGATGTGGTAAGATCAAGTTCATGTGGCACAGCCAAATTAGGGAATCGGAGAACGGAAGAGTTGTGTTATGTCCATTATGTGCTTTAGTTTGGTTGTGTTGCAGAGATTAGGCATTTAAGTTGGATTGGTAGGGTATGCCTTTTTAAACAGGTTAGTTTTTAGTGATTTCCGGAAGTTGAGGTGGTCGTATGTCGTTTTCAAGGCTTTTGATAATGCGTTCCACAGTTGTGTGCTTATGTAGGAAAGACATTACACGATGTGATACCCGCAAGCGAGCCCTCTCTGGAGTAGCCCCCACACTCTGGAATGCATTGCCTGAAAGGCTCCGCTTAACACAAGACTACCTCTACTTCAGGAAGCAGGTGAAAGCTTGGCTCTTCAACCAAGCCTTTAACGGAAGAAGTAACTAACTTGTTAGTCTCACTCACACACACAAGGATTGACTCGGGCTGCACATACTGCAGCGGGACATGTTTATCCACTCCTACCCTAGCTGAGATAAATATTTAACCATCTCTCTGACCTCACGTGCAACTTTTTTCAAATCAATCACCTTACTTTCTAATTCTTCCTACTTTCTTACTCATCTATATGTTACAACTTTGCCTTACCCTTCACTACCAATTATAGTGTTCTAGTGCATATTGTGTTGATTGCAAGTAGTATACCATCCAGCTTATTTTCGAAAGAGAAAAACGCCTATAGTGCGACCTAAATCGGGAGATAGACGTTTGTCTCGCAAAGGCGCCCAAATCGGTATAATCAAAAGCCGATTTTGGGCGTTTCCAACTGCACTCCATCGCGGAAACGAATAAAGTTGACGGGGGCGTGGTGGAGGCGGAACTGGGGCGTGGTTTTCAGCCTAGGAGAAATGGGCGTTTTTAGCTGATAATCGAAAAAAAAGGTGTTTTTACTGTGTGTGTTTTTTCCCAGCCTGTATGCCAGCCTCAAATGTCGTACCCACCTCCATGACAGCAGAATGTGTTCGATCCTGTCACAGCCTTTCCCTGGGTCAGATATGGCTCTCGGGTGCAGTACAGGGTTACATCAGCATTGCATTGTGGTGGTTGTAGGGTATTGGACTCCGTGATTTCATTAGCTTGTGTTAGTCTCACAATGTTGGTAGTTGGTAGGCTCTTCTCACATGGTGCTTTTCCCCCTGCCTACTAGGTCAGAGTGTGCCCTGTTGTGTTTCCTGTTGTAGTCCATGCGGTAGTGGCCATTTTTGTAAGCCAGTTTTAGTTCCCTTTCCTGTGTTAGCCACGTTAGACAACTTAGTTCTTCCCTTGAATGTGGCTGAATGAGGGCATTGTACAGCATTCTGCCAGTTCTGACCTACTGCTTATCTCAGTACCAGGGAGACTCGTTGCCAGTGGGCACAACCTCTGATCTACTGTTAACTGTGAGTAAAGGCGGTTATTCCAATAAAGGACGTTTTCATAGAGATTAGTCTTCAGGTGTCAACTGGTGTGCCAAGGTTATATACACCCTCATCCTCCCCGTCTCATCTGCCCGCAACCTCGGAGTCATCTTTGACTTCTCTCTCTCCTTCTCTGCGCATATCCAGCAGATAGCCAAGACCTGTCGCTTCTTCCTCTTTAACATCAGCAAATTCGCCCTTTCCTCTCTGAACACACCACCCGAACTCTCGTCCACGCTCTCATTACCTCTCGCCTGGACTACTGCAACTTACTCCTCACCGGCCTCCCACTTAGCCATCTATCCCCCCTTCAGTCTGTTCAGAACTCTGCTGCACGTCTCATATTCCGCCAGAACCGATATACTCATATCACCCCTCTCCTCAGGTCACTTCACTGGCTTCCGATCAGATACCGCATTCAATTCAAGCTTCTCCTTCTTACCTACAAATGCACTCAGTCTGCTGCCCCTCACTACCCTCATCTCCCCTTACGTTCCCGCCCGTAACCTCCGTTCACAGGATAAATCCCTCCTCTCAGTACCCTTCTCCACCACCGCCAACTCCAGGCTCCGCTCATTCTGCCTCGCCTCACCCTATGCTTGGAACACCTTCCTGAACCCTTACGCCAAGCCCCCTCCCTGCCCGTCTTCAAGTCTTTGCTTAAAGCCCACCTCTTCAATGCTGCGTTCGGCACCTAACCCTTACCGTTCAGTGAATCCAAACTGCCCCAATTTGACTGCCCCTATCGGACCGACCGTTCACTTGTCTATTAGATTGTAAGCTCTTTGAGCAGGGACTGTCTCTCTTTGTTAAATTGTACAGCGCTGCGTAACCCTAGTAGCGCTCTAGAAATGTTAAGTAGTAGTAGTAATATAGCAGCAACCAGTCCTAGAGGCCTGCGTGTATGCAGGTCCCTGGAGCACTTTTAGTGGGTACCGCAGTGCACTTCAGCCAGGTGGCCCCAGGCCCATCTCCCCCCCCACCTGTAACACTTGTGCTGGTAAATGGGAGGCCTCCAAAACCCACTGTACCCACATGTAGGTGCCCCCTTCACCCCTGAGCTATGGTAGTGTTGTACATTTGTGGGTTTTGGGGGAGGGGGGTTGGGTGTTCAGCACCCTTGGTAAGGGAGCTATGCATGTGGGAGCTTTTTCTGAAGTCCACCCCACTGACGTAGGGTGCCCAGTTGGTGTCCTGGCATATCGGGGGGGGGGGGGGGGGGAGTGTACTATGAATTGTGGCCCCTCCCACGACCAAATGGCTCGGATTAGGACGTTTTTGAGCTGGGCGTTTTTAGTTTCCATTATCGTTAAAAAAAACAATGCCCAGCTCAAAAACGTCCATTTTTCGAAAATATGGTTCAGCCCGCCCCTTCACGGACCCGTTCTCGGAGATAAACGCCCATGGAGATAGGCGTTTCCGTTCGATTATGCCCCTCTATGCCATACTATGTATCATTGTTCGAGTATTTTTACTGCTCTAATTGCTTCCTGTTCATGTTTGATCTATTCTTACTGTACACCGCCTTGAGTGAATTCCTTCAAAAAGGCAGTAAGTAAATCCTAATAAATAAATAAATAGATGCGTAAGTTGTTTTGTATTTAAGTCCTTTGCAGCTTGGGTAGTGCAGATTTAGATAAGATCGTGTTGATTCAGATGTATTTCTAATTGGTAAGTCGATCAAGTCTGTCATGTAACTCGGGGCTTCTCCGTAGATGATTTTGTGAACCAGGGTGCAGATTTTGAAGGCGATGCGTTCTTTGATTGGGAGCCAGTGTAGTTTTTTGTGGAGAGATTTTGCGCTTTCAAATCGCGTTTTTCCAAATATAAGCCTAGCTGCCGTGTTTTGAGCGGTCTGAAGTTTCTTTAAGGTTTGTTCTTTACATCCCGCATAAATTCCAGTGCAGTAATCTAAGTGGCTTAGTACCATTGATTATATCAGTTTGTGAAATGTTTCCCTCGGGAAGAATTGCTTCACGCGTTTGAATTTCCACATTGAGTAGAACATTTTCTTTGTTGTGGATGCCATTTGGCTCTCTAGTGTTAAGTTATGGTCCATTGTAACGCCGAGGATTTTCAAGCTGTTTGAGATAGGAAGGGTGTGATCTGTGGTGTTGATACTTGTGGGGATGTCTGCACTGTGTTGGGATGAGAGGATGAGACAATGAGTTTTTTCTTTATTGAGTTTTAGTTGAAATGCATTTGCCCATGAATCCATGATGTTCAGGCCGAGCTTGATTTCGTTGGTGATTTCTGTCAGTTTGGTTTTGTAAGGAATGTATATTGTGACATCGTCTGCATATATGAAAGGGTTAAGGCCATGGTTGGATAAGGACTTGGCAAGTGGGGTCATCATTAAGTTGAATAGGATCGGTGATAGCGGTGATCCTTGTGGTACTCCACAGTCTGCTTTCCATGGTGATGATATGTTTGAATTTGATTTTACTTGATATGTTCTTGTGGTTAGGAAGCCTTTGATCCAGTTAAGTATGTTTTCACCAATCCCAAACTTGTCTAGTAATCTTAATAGTATTATGGTTTACCATGTCAAATGCACTAGACATGTCAAATTGGAGGAGATGGATGTTTTTACCTGTTGCTATTTCCTGCTTGAATTTGGCTAGAAGAGTGAGTAATACTGTTTCCGTGCTGTGGAGGGGGTGAAAGCCTGACTGTGATTCGTGTAATATTGAGAATTTGTTTATGTAATCTGTAAGTTGTTTGGTTACCGTGCTTTCCATCTTTTTGACCACCAATGGGATAGATGCAACTGGACGGTAGTTAATGATTTCGTTTGTTTTTTTCTTGGTATCTTTTGGTATTGTGGTGAGTAGGATATTGCCATTTTCCTTAGGGAAGAGGCCTTGCTGAAGCATGTAATTTAGGTGGGATATGAGGTCTGCTATGAAGCAGTCAGGGGCAGATTTCATTAGGTAGCTGGGACAGGTATCTAGTTTACAGTGAGTGTTGGAAAACCTGCTAATCGCCAGGGTAACTGTTTGATGGTAAGGAGGGCGACGTTTAACCAGGTCCGATCTGCCAGTATTCTCCAATGGTTGGGTCCAATTCATTAAGGAAGTTTTTAATGTCGGTGTTGTTCTGAGGTAGCGTGTTGCGTAGGTTTACAATTTTTTCATTGAAGTACTTTGCAAGTTTATCTGCAGATGGGATTCTGTATTCGTGGTAGCAAGTTGGTGTCTAGGAGTTTGTTCACGAGTTGGTATAATTTCTTCATGTCTTTGTAATCTGTCCCCTATTTTGGTTTTATAGTGTGATCTTTGCCCTGTATTATTTCGTATTTGTATTTTCTTTGTATTTGTTTCCATGTGTTGAGTGTATGTTCATCTTTTGTTTTATTCCATGCTCGTTCGGGTTTCCTGGTTTGTGTTTTTAACTTTTTCAGTTCATCATTGAACCATGGTGTCGAGTTATGCTTGCGTGGGGTTCTTGTTCGTAAGGGCGCATTTCGTCTAGTATGCTTTGCATTTTTGTCCCATTCTATGAGGTAGTATATGGAGTCCTGTTTGTGTTGCCCATTCGTTATTGTATATTAGTTGCCAGAATGTTTTCCGTGTCTACTTGACCTCTTGTGCTGTAGAATGTGTGTTTCTAGTATTCGTTGTATACCCTTCTTCGCCAATGTAGGGATACGTTTAGTTTGTAGTGGTCGGTCCAGGGTGTCTCTGTCCATTTCGTATTTGTTATTGTTAGGTTCTGGTCTGTTGAGAGTTTGTGTGAGATTAGATCAAGTGTGTGTCCTTTGACATGGGGTTGCTTGCATTGTGGCCATTTGAGATTGCATAAACAGAAATTCCTTACATTCTCGGGCGTTGATAGAGTTCAGGTCCTTGTAAGTGAAGGTTGATGTCTCCTAGTACTAGTGTATTGGAGTTTGTTACATATGTGTTTGAAATGAAGTCCATGAAGTTGGTCTGGCCTTTGTTCCAGTTACCTGGAGGTCTGTAAAACAAGACACAATTCACATGATCGAGTAGGGTTTTGTTGTGGATTCTGATTGAGGCAATTTCAAGTGAGGTGTTATGGACTCGGCAGTGTTTTCGGTGGTAAAGTGGACCAATAGATTAGTGCTATGCCTGCACCTCTCTTTCTGGTCCAGTGTATGATTTTGTATCCTGGAGGGCACAGGTCTAGGATTATAGTGGTCCTTTTGATCATGGATCCAAGTTCAGGTGCGGAAGGAGTAGGTCGAGGTTTTCTGACATGATCCAGTCTGTTAGTATTGCTGTTTATTCCACAGCAGATCTGGCATTGACATAGCCCACTTGGATTGTTTGGAATGGTCTCTGTATTGGTGGTAAGTGGACTTTTGTTAGTTGTCGTTTCTTATTGAGGTGAGTGTGTTTGTGCCCTTCTTTCCTTTCTGTTGTGGTTGTTCACATGTAAGTGTTCTTCCTTTGTTTAGGTTGTTAACAGTTTGGTGAGGTTGGTGTATTTGATCAATCTATGATAATTGTGTAGTATGGGTATGATGTTGTTTTCTGCAATTGGGGTGGTTAGTGTTAAGTGGATCAGTGTTAGGGAGTAGATTATTAGGAGTAGTTTGAGGGTATTCATTATGGTATATATTTTCTGTGGTTACTATTAAGACCGTGTTGCCCCAATCTGCTCTCCTCACAGGCCTGCCTTCTCCAGTTGATCAAATGCAGTGCAAAAGGCTCCTCAGGCATGCCCGTCCTGCTGAAGGTGTCTTCAGTTCACTAGCAATTATTCAGTTTTACTTGGTTTTTACTGTCAGGCCTTTCAAGCCTTGTCAGTTGTAAAGTCTCACTATCTTGAAATATAATAGGCACTTACTCACAGTCTGGTGATGTGACGCATTGCCCAGGGCACAGAGACTCCGCAACCCTGGGAGCTGTGTCTGTGTTGGAGGTAGTCACCAGAGGGGGGCAGCAGCCTCAGGCTGCCGCTACTGCTTTGCTCTGGCCCCTCGGAGCCTATCTCCGGGGCCCCCGCCGTGTTGCCCCCTTCTCCTATTGTCGCTGCTGCTGCGCTCTGGTCCTCAGTGTTGTCGACTGAGCCTTTGGTGGCCTCGGTGGGTCCCTTTGAGAGCGTCCTCACGCCTCCATAACTCTCATTGCTCCTGGGGCAGCTCTAACCGTCTGAGGAACCGGCGGGCGAGGAGGCAGAGCCGGGTGCACGACCGCTTCCACACAGCCCGTGCGGTCCCCCGTGAGAGAGGCTCGATCATCTCTCCCTGCTCTGGGTGGGCGGAATGCGTGAGGAGGCAGAGTCGGGCGCGCGGTCACTGTCCTGTGAGCCTCATGCAGTCCCCTGTGGGGAGAGGTTCTGATGCCTCTCCCTTCTCCGAGGGCGACAGCGGTGCCATGCTGGACCCGCACGGGCTCCCCGAGTGCCGTCTGCTGCTTTGTTCAGTCCCCCGTGGGGGGGGGGGGGCAATTCAGACTGGTGCCCGATTAAGGCCCAGATGCACTAAACTTTAACGACCCTTTAACGAAGAAATTTTCAACCCTAGCATGCATTAAAGGCCATTTTTCGACTACGCTAGCAGCTAACGAAAACGGAATGCAAACGAGTCACTTCCAGTTGTAATGTGGACAATTCGGAATGCACTAACCATACCGACGATTGCACCGAATCAGTTACCACGATATTTTTAACGTGAAGTCAGACCTGTCGTTAAGGCCTGAGCTGTCATACAGACACTGCTCCCCACTTCTCACTGCAGAATAAAAATCCAAGCTGGCACGTTTGAAAATATAAATAACCCACACAAACACGTGGCTCCCCGCTTCCCCCTGCTTAAAATATAAAATCAAACCAAATATATAAAAAAAGGATCGGGAGGGGGCAAAGGCGCTCGTCAGGAGCGTCCTGCTATGGTGTGGGAAGGTCTTAATATAGTGAAGACAGGGAGGATAATGCTGGGTGAAACAAACCCTGCTGATTCCAAGCCTGGCACTATTCGTGGGGACTTCTGCGTTCAGGTTGGCAGGTAGGTAGTGCTGATTCCTGTTCTGTATAGATTGGGTCCCTGCTAGGCTAGCAGCAGTGCCCAGTGCTGACCATGTCAGCATGGATGCAGTGTTCCACATTGTAGGGTCAGAGCTCACAAGCCTACAAAAATGTTATGTACACTGAACATCCTATGGATTTTTTGTGGCGATGGTGGGGGGGCTTATACATGGCTATTAAACAAAAACCAGGTACTTCTAAAGAGATTTGTAGGTGTTCTCTAAATGTCTAGCAGACATTACTTTAAGTACCTTTAATATTTACCACCAACAACTTATCACATTCTCTGGAGCTACGTCTGTGCCAGAGCCAGTGGTGGGAGATGGGACTGTGGTTGGGAGGCAGGGATAGTGCTGGCCAGATTTATACGGTCTATGCCAGAGCTGGTGGTGGGAGGCAGGGATAGTGCTGGGCAAACTATATGGTCTGTGCCAGAGCTGGTGGCGGGAGGTGGGGCTGGTGGTTGGGAGGCGGGGATAGTGCTGGGCAGACTTATAACGGTCTGTGCCCTGAAGAGCACAGGTACAAATCAAAGTAGGGTATACACAAAAAGTAGCACATATGAGTTATCTTGTTGGGAAGGTCTTTTTCTGCCGTCATCTACTATGTTACTATGTATGGACGGCCTTGGCCCCCCCCCCCCCACCCCACCGTTCGCTGCTGCTCCCCACTTACCCCCTGTATTAAATAAAAATCAAAAACACACATCAAAAGTTTAGCAGCCCCGGCCCCCCTCCCTTCCTGTCTCTCTTTCGCCTTCTCCCACAGCTCCGCCTCCCGCCATCCTCCGCCCTTGTGCCCCGCCCCTGAGGTCATCGCCGCTGCTCCCCCCTTCACCGGACCCCCCCTCCGCCTTACCAGGCCCGCGCAGCGCCTGTCACCTCTGTGTGAAGGCGCTGCACGGGCAAGAAGATCATCTGATCCCTGCGAGTCTTCAGGACATGTCTCCTCTTCCCTGAGCTGGGCCCCCCCCCCCCGTCTGACATCAGACGGGGGGGGGGGGGGGGGGGCGGGCCCAGCTCAGGGAAGAAGGAGAGACGTCCTGAATCCTCACAGGGATCAGATGATCTTCTTGCCCGTGCAGCGCCTTCACACAGAGGTGACGACCTCAGGGGCGAGGCATGGGGGCGGAGGATGGCGGGAGATGGAGCTGTGGGAGAAGGAAAAAGAGAGAGGAAGGGAGGGGGCTGGGCTGCTAAACTTTTGATTTTTGTTTTGATTTTTTATTTAATACAGGGGGAAGCGGGGAACAGCGGCGACCTCGGGGGGGGGGGGGGGGGCAGGCCATCCATACATGACGCTCCTGACGAGCGCCTTTGCCCCTCCCGATCCTTTTTTATTTTTGGTTTGATTTTATAGTTTAAGCATGGGGAATCGGGGAGCCATGTGTTTGTGATTTTTTTTTTTGGTGGTTGTTTTGACGTTTGTGGCATGCGCAGAGCAGCCAGCATAACGCTTGCTGTCTGTGCATGCTTTAGGGGCCGATTACTGACGGGGATTACAACAGTTTAACGAATCTGTAATGCATGTACTTTACAATACCGCACAGAACATGTGCAACTTTTTTTTTTTTTTGGTGCATTCTTCGTTTTTTAAAATTCGGTAAGCACTTTTACGTTTTAGATTTTTTTTAGGTATGGTTGATGCATCTGGGCCTAACTCAGCACAAGTTAGGGCAGTTGTTTGCTTAACTTTATGCAATTGCTTAGATGGTAAGTGCAGGTTTGGAATTACTGCAGGCAGTGGAGAGGGGAAGAGGAGATTATCTGAGAGGTTCAGGAATTTGTAAGACAAAGAGGCATCATTGACCATAATCATACCTTGGAATGTAGCCAGGAGAAATGCTTGGTTATTTAAGTCCAATATTTAATATTTAACAGGCACTTCTGTTCATCAAAGACATGCAGTAGATGGATATGTTTCACTCCTGTGAAATTATTTGGAAGTTTTAATGCTGAGGAAGCTTCAGCAAGATAACAGAGCTTTAGAGGTACTATAAGTTATAGATACTGTGTTTCGCCGAAAATAAGACACTGCCTTAATTAATTTTTGCCCCCAAAAATGCACTAGGTCTTATTTTCAGGGCTGTCTTATTTTCGGGGAAACATCGGGGTTGGCCCGCCCGCCCTCTGTTGCTCCCGAACTAACCTTAAATGCCTCCTTTCACCTTTGCAGCAAACAGCAGCAGGGCAGGCCACTCCTTCCTTCCATGTCCCACCCTCGCCTGACGTAATGTCCGCGAGGGCGGGGCATGGAAGGAAGGAGAGGTCTGCCCTGCTGCTGCTTGCTGCGAAGGTGAAAGGAGGCGTTTAAGGTTAGTTCCGGGAGCGACGGAGGGTGGGTGGAGGGAGGGTCCAGCGACCTCGGGTGGGGGGGGGGTGGCCCGGGGGCGTCCTTGTCCGGCTCTCAGCGGCCCTGCTTTCAAACAAAAATTTGCTAGGTCTTACTTTCGGGGGAGGCCTTATATCTACCAATTCAGGAAAACCTCTACTAGGTCTTATTTTGGGGGGATGTCTTACTTTCGGGGAAACAGGGTATGAACATTAACTCAAATGTTGTAGTGGTGGTTTAGTTAGCAGTTTCTGATGCTGGTGGTTTTTCAGTTGTAAATCCAGCTTATTTCACAAGCAAAGAGAGTCAAAGATCAAAGGCTTCCCCAATAGAGAAACAAATGGCTGTACTTAGCACTTCTATGTGAATTTCTTTGGAAACACAATGCAGGGGCTGATGGTTGACTTTAGTTTTAAGAAATCTAACAGATTCAGAGTTTTAGAAATAGTTATGTGATTAAAATAAAACTTTAACTCATGGATTGTAGGTATGAACTTTATAGTTTCTGGTTCTGATATCCTTGGATGGTCCAATTGAAGCAGGTTGCTGTAGGCTTTTTCTTTGTTGACCAGGAGGAGGGTTAGATGTAAATATAGATCCAGTACCGGTCACAGGGCATGAGGAGAGTTATTTGCAATATGAAGGGAAGATAAAAGTTCTTTTCTCCAGCCAAAATAAAAGAAAGACGTTCAAAGTAAAATTGAGGACTGGTGCCGCAATACAGACTGCACAGAAGTCACTAAAAATTTGGGTTGTAAATAAGCAAAAAGTGTGTTTGTACTATTTGCAGAGCCTCATGTGAAAACAGCCACCACCAGTTCCACCAAGCGACCCTTCATACTATGGTGATAACTTAAGTAAAAAAAAATATAATAATAATAATGAATAATAATTTATGAATACTTTTGGTACAGTTTGTATTTTATACTTTTCTAGATTTTTAAAAAAATTCTTAGCCATTATAAATGATGGGTAATACAAGAAACCATAACTGAAAGAAGTCAAACATCAAGAAAAAAAAACCAAAGCACCAGCCTACAACCAGTTCACATAAGAAAAGACACTCTATGTAGCATTAAACTGTGTAAAAGGAAAATGCCTAGACAAGTTACCAAAGCAACTTTATTTGAAAGACCCCCCCCCCCCCCCAATCTATCCTAATGAAGATGGGAAAAAGAGGAAAAATGATGAAATCCCCAATATTTTTTCCCTCAAATTAGTTTTTTCAACTGAAGAGGGTTGATTTATACTTAATCCCTATGTGACTAATTTAAGAACTTACAGGAAAATTTAAACAAACAAAAAATTTCACCCAGTACAAGAATACGAGCTTATGTAATTCTGTCCTACAGAGCTGGGTGCTTTTAGCCGTATGTGGGAATATTTATCTCTTTAATACTACTACTACCACAGAGAGTAATATATTCTATGGTGTCCTGCAGATCAATCCAGAAACTTGTGGGTTGTGCCCATCCACCAGCAGCCTCACTTCCAGTATTTTCTCTAGCAGCTTTACTACTACTACTACTAATCATTTCTAGAGCGCTACAAGGCATACGCAGCTCTGTACACCATACACAAAAAAGGCAGTCCCTGCTCAAAGAGCTCACAATCTAAATACAGGCACACAGAACAACTAAGAGGTAAGGGAAATAAAGAGGTGGGAATAAAAGGTACAGGGCAAGTGAGTAGTGGTTGGGAGTCAAAAGCAAGTGAGACGTGGTCAGGAGTTAAAAGCAGCGTTAAAGAGGTGGGCTTTTAGCCTGGATTTGAAGACAGCTAAGAACGGGGCTAGAGTACAGGCTCGGGAAGTCTATTCCAGGCGTGAGGTGCAACGAGATAAAAGGAACGGAGTCTGGATTAGCAGTAGAGGAGAAGGGGACGGACAAGAGAGATTTATCCACAGAACGGAGTACCCGAGGGGTAGCTTTAGACTGATTGTAGCTCCTAACCTGACCCACGGGCCCAGTAGAGCTTTGGGTTTGAGGAGTCTCTGATTTTGAGGACTCTGGCCCAGATGCACAAAACCTAACGAGCCCACAACTTGCGTTTTAAACTGGTTCCAGCCAGTTTAAGACGCAAGTAGTTCACTCCGGGCATGCACTAAGGCATTTTCCCTGCCACGGTAGCAGGCAACGAAAACGGAATGCAAATGATTGAAAAGCTATTATAATGAGCTGCACTACCGTTTTTCCGATTCCCTTACCGTAGGAACCCTAACGAGATGTCTGTCTCGTTAGGGCTCCTGTGAGGGAATCGGAAAGGAAAAGGGCCCCCAAAAAAGGCAAAAAAGAAAAAAAAAAGCAGGGAGCGCATGTGAGGGGCGTCCTTTAAGGACGTACTCTCCCTGCGCTTCTGAGAGACGTCCTTTTTTTTTTTTTTGCATTATTTTTAGCTCTGCCGGCGCTGGTGTTTTTTTCCCCCCTTCTATTTTGTCTTCGCCGCCCCTCCACAGCAAAACTTTTATATTTTCCTGGTTGCCGGAGAATCGGGACGTCCCTTTAGATTAGGCTCCTCTTCCTGGTCTCTTCAGCCAATCAGAGCGCGTTTTGCTGACAACAGCCAGCTAAGCCCGCTTTGATTGGCTGAAGAGACCAGGAAGAGGAGCCTAATCTAAAGGGACGTCCCGATTCTCCGACTCGGGTACCGATGGAATAGAGAATGCAAGTGAGCTACAACGAGTAGCTCATTTGCATTCCCTATCGTTGATGCATTCCCGTTCCCTACCGATTCGCTATGGAATCGGTAGGGAACGGGAATTACCGACGTCTTTAATGCATCTGGGCCTCTGGGTTATAACTGGTTGTGCCAGGTCCTCTCCCATCTCCCCTCTGGGCTCCTTTGGCTCTGGCTTCTGACTTCTGCCTCTTCAAAGGGTGGGGGAAAGAGAGGAGCAAAACTGAAAGCAAAACCAACTGAAGCCACACTAAAGGAGCCAGCAGTCTGTAGTGACGGTAGGAATGCCATTTTCCACAAGTGTTATAAATAGCCCCCAGATAACCTGAGAACTTATACAAAAATACGACTCACAAAATCAGATTGGTGAACCAAGGCCCGATTAAGTATTGTTCAAAAATCAAAATTCATCCTTGCAAGAATGGGGGCCTGTCCCTGCAGCTCTAAACTGCGAGCCAGCATATACCCACACCCATATTTTATAGTTACATTTAAGTGTCTGCCCCTAAGTTTTTTTCTCATTGGCCTGTCTGTGAGTGTTCTGTTAACCTCAGCTGGGTCTTCTCACTCTCTGTAGTTTCTTTGTTCATAGTTATCTCACAGATGTCCAGTTCCCTGCCTTCTGACCTTGCCTCATGCAACAGTTTATCTCAGCTCTGGGGCCTGACTAAAGTTTTTCCTTTCTCAGTAGTTAAACAAGTCCCCTTCCTCCCCCTTCTCCTGTTTCTGCTTCTTACAGAAAAACACTCCTTTGTATAATAATTCAAACAGCTATAATGTACTTCTTTTTGTTACAAAGGAGCTAGTTAGAGCCTGAGTTGTACATTTACACTGTTATATGGAAACACAATATCTGTATTTATTTCCAGCACCAAGGAAAGGTGACTTGTACTGTTCTGCCAAGATTTATTCAGTATGTTTATTTGTTTAATGGCTGCCCCCACCATTTTGTCAAGCACTACTCCCAGTGTGGGAGCCGGAAGACAGCATCAGAAGTTTGCTTCTTGTAATTGTGGCTCTTCTGAAAGCCCTCAGTCGCACGGCTTACCGGTGTAGGACAGCCTGGGAACCTCTGCAGGGCTGTCGGGGGGGGGGGGGGGGGGGGGAAATAAATTGGCAGGTGCTACGGTGCTCTACTTGGCCTGCCCTGCCACAAACGCCATCTTTGATGTGCCGACTCATTCTCCTCACCCTGCGTCTCCACTGGATTCTCAACAGATTGCTGGACCCTTATCTTTAGCAGTACCTCAGGGCATAGGGGTGGCAGATTTGGCAGTTTGGGAGCTGAGACATCTGACGTTCCCTTCTCCCCTGAGTTTGTGTTGCTGATGCATAAGGCATGTTTATTGAAGAGACCTTTGGGCTCTCAGCCACCTTCTGCCCCACCTTAGGAGTCTCTGCAGGGTTTCAACCCGAAAGAGCCTTGTGGACCTTCCCAGGGATTTAGATGAGGTCTCCTTAATCTCAAAGCATGAGTCTGAAGGTGCCCTTTATGGGGGATCTGGCCACGCACTGTCGATCCTTTGGAGGAATGGGAGCCACGTCTTGGCTCTTCCAGAAGGATGAGTTGCCCGCTCTCATGTGTTAGAGGCTCTTAACATTTCCTCTCCAGAGCCCCTGTCCTCGGTGGCTACCGCTCACCCATTGATGTACCAAACATCCTCCGATGTTATGAAGGTCCTCATTTCGGCGCAGTAGGGTACCCCAGAGGCAATACTGCAAGTAGTACGGGCTATATGTCTCTGCTCCATCTTCTTCCCACCAAGGAATTGGAATCTCTGTCTTCTGAAGGTGGACTCCTTGATAATTGCTGTCATCAAAAGACGGTCTTATCTGTTATTTATGCATTCTTATATCCCACTGTTACCCAAAACAAGTTTCGGTTCAAAGTGGCTTACAGATTACATTCTGACTAACAGTTACAGTATTGGTTTACGTCTTACAGTTTAGTTGAGACTTATAGTGGTGGTTTACCATTACAGTTTTCATTTTGGTTGGGACTTGTAATGATGGTTTGATTGGTAATTGGAATGGACATCTATAGTTAAATTATTTGTTGTAGAATTTTTTTAAAGAGATATATTTTCAGTTATTTTCTACATGGAAGATAGTTAATGATGTTGAGGGTGGCACAGCCCTTGAGGACATTCAGGATTGACGGTTGGAGGCTTCCCTGAAGCTGTCCGTTTGAAGTGGCTACTTTGTGCTTGCAGGCCATGTGGTTCCTATGCAGTCTGGCGTGAATTGGTCTGGTTCCTGCCTACCTTGGAGGTGGGTTTTTGGCTTATCTGGTGGACTTATTGTAGTGTTTCCCAAACTGTGCGCTGTGGCACCCTGGTGGACTGCGGCAAACTCGCAGGGGTGCCATGGAAGGAGACAACAGCCTGTGAATGCCACTGTAGTTTCCTGCCTATCCTTGGTAAATAGCCTCTAGTAGGGAAGCAGCGGCACCGTGAGAGTTGACACCTCTTGGGTCAGCGAATCCCAGGCCCCACTGCTGCTTGAGGGTGAGGAGCATTGAAGGACGGAAATAGAGAACCTGTGGCACCTCACCTGGGGAGAGCTTGAGGTAAGGGGTGGAGCAGGGTATGTGAGTTGCTGAGGGCCCAGCACAGGCTGAAGGCCTGACTCAGAGGAGGAGGCTTGTCTGTCGGTGGAGCCTTTAAGGGAAATGAGATGCTCTGATTGCAGACGTGGGACTCCATGCTGCTTTGGGGAGGGGGAGAGACCTAAAAGGAAATGTCTGGCAAGGGAGACTTGAAGCCTGAGAGGAAATGTGTGCCTTGGGGGGGGGGGGGTGCCATGAACTGAAAAAGTTTGGGAACCACTGACTTTCTCTTAGGGCCTCGGTGAAGGAGATTTCCTTGGCAGTTATGGTGTGTCGCTGGCTTTGGCTTGCAAATTTGGGCCATGGATGCAGCTTGTCTGTAGAGACTTCCCTTTCGAGGAACGCTTCTCTTTGGGAAGACTTAAAGAAGATTATCAAATCTGGGGGATTCCAAGGGCTAGTGGTTTCCTGAGGACATGCCTAGGTCTTCATTATGTTCTGTCCATTCTCACTCTAGGTATCATAAGGCTAAACGTTACAAACTTGGGAGGTTGGGTTCCTTTCAAAGGCCACGCTGGCAGCAGAAGCAGCAGTCCTATCAGGTGCTCCTCCAGTCCCCTGTTGGTGCTAGCCACCCAAGCTCCCCAGTGATGGTGCCTGGTCCATTCTTTTTTAAAGGAGTCAGTAGAATTCAATATCAAAATTTATACAATCAGTTTTCTACTATTATATTCTGCATCTTTAGGGATGTCATTCAAAGAAAATATCGACAGTGTCTGAAAAGTGGAGAAAAAAGACTTCATTGACTATCAAAGTCACTCCTATTTGTAAGAACAAAAAACAGAGTTGCCCGAGTGGAAAATTGTCAGACTCTTGGAGTGAGTTATTCACCTTTATTTTCCTCTGATGCAGCCTAGAAAGGTGAAACAGGGTATCCCCTGTTGGGATTTGTAAAGTTGCAGTTCAGAAAGAACGCTGGAGGCAACAGATGGTGTAAATGCTACAACAGTGAACATCCAAGATAAGGACCACACTGTGGGCATCATTATTTAGCTTCACTGAGTCTATTCTTTATCTATAGAAGGTATTTGTCATTTATAACTATATATAGGGTAGTGGAGTTTTTTTTATGACTCATGATTGAACACAGCCTCCTACAATTCTGAAGGTGTTGTCCTTACAAATGGTAGTGACTTTGATATTCACTGAAGTCTTTTTTTTTTTTTTTTTCCTCCACCTTTCAGACACTGTCATTGACATTTTCTTTGAATGACATCCTTGGTCCATTCCCCAGACATCCCAATAGGAGGATGGCTCGCTCTCTTTCTGGAAGAATGGGCCAGAGTTATGTGGGACATCTACAAACTGGAATTCACTTTTCTGCTTGTAGATTTTTTTTTTTTAATGGATTCTCCTTGCAAGGCTCACGCTAAGAATGATACTCGGCAACTTGGTATGCTTGGAGTCTGTTCAGTCAGTTCCACCTTCAGAGTTCGGTCGCATAGGCTATTCCATTTACTTCATGGTACTCAAAAAGGGTGGCACCTTTCCGCTCATTCTCAACCTCAAATATATCAACAGGGCTTTCAAGGTCCAGCATTTCTGCTTCAAAACCTTGCATTCTGTAATAGCTTCCATACAGCCAGGAAATTTTCTTACCTCACTGGATCTGAAAGAGGTGTATCTTTTATATTTCTATTTGGTCACGTCATTACTGTTTCCTTCATTTTGGGGAGCACTACCAGTTCCATGCTATACCCTTTAGACTTGTGATGGCGCCAAGAACCTTCTCCAAGGTTATGATGGTGGTTGCAGCTTTTCTTTGTTGAGAAGGCATCTGAGTACACCCTTAACTGAATGATTGACTGATTAGGGTGTCTTCTGTGCAGGACGGTGCAAGTAACAAACCAGGTAATCAGGCTTCTTTGCTCACTCAGATGGGTAGTCAGTCTGTTCAAGTGTTGTTTGATGCCCTCTCAGTCACTTGAATATCTGAGTCATCTTCAGTAGTGAAGTGGGGGAAGTTGTACTTCCGGAGGTTTGGCAACTAAAGCTTCACGATCGGATGTCCAAGCGCTGCAGCTTCCCACCCCTTGGGTGTGGGATTGCATGCAGGTGTGGGGCTCCATGGTGGCCATGCTAGATGTTCTTCCTTGGGTGAGGTTCCACATGAGGCTCCTTCAGTTGGTCCTCCTCAGCCGGCGGTGGTCATCTCTCTCAAATGACTATCATGTTAGGCTGGACAGTCTGGTGAAAGGCACTTCCCTAATGGTTCTGGACTGTCGTTGTGACCACAGATGCTACTTTTTCCAGTTGGGAAGTCCACTGTTTGGGTCAGATGGCACAGGGCCTATGGTCAAAGATGGAGACTTTATGGCTGATCATCTACCTGGAGCTGTAAGTGGTTTGCTTGGCCTTGCACGGATTTTCTGTTCTCATTGCAGGGCATGGTGATTTGAGTCCTGTCCGATGCCACAGTAGTTGCCTACATCAACAAGCAGGAAGGTACGAAGAGTGCTCTGCTGGTGAGGGAGGCTGTTCTATTGTGTCAGTGGGCACAGACATCTCTCTGTATTTTTATCTCTGTTTTTTTATGCAGCACACATTGCAGGCTTTCTGAATGTCCAGGCGGAATTCTCAGCCAGAATCTGTTGGATCTGGTCAAATGAGAGCTCTCCTGTATAGTCTTTCATCAGATCACGTCACGGTGAGGGTTCCAGTGATAAACCTCATGGCTCAGAGGAGCATCTCAAAGGTTCCTCAATTTTTCAGCAGGCGCAAGAAAATTGGATCAGATGCCATAGATGCTCTCTTCCGGTCCTGGCTGCAGGAGTCCCTACTTTACATCTTTCCACTTTGGCCAATGATAGACTGGGTTCTTGGGCACATTGCGCAGCATTGGGGTCATGTGGTTCTGGTGGCGCTGGATTGACCTAGAAGGCCATGGTGTTCAGACCTGGTCAGGCTGCAGATCGACATTCCCCTGTGGCTAGGCTTCCAGAGGGGACTTTTGTCCGGGGCCGGGCCTCATGGAAGATCTCTCCCCCTTTGGTCTTATGGCATGGCTGTTGAGAGGCTGAGATAGAGGAGGAAAGGCTGTCCGGTGTGATTTATTACTACATCACTCCAGGCTTGGAAGCAATCTACTTTGATTGCTTATTCGAGGATTTGGGGAACCTTTGAGGCCTGGTATTCTGCTGGAAGTATCCAAGCTTCTTTGGCGTTGATGCCTCACATTCTGTCTTTTTAACAGGATGGTCTTGGAAAAAGTGCTGGTCTTGAGTTCTCTGAAGGTCTTGGTTGTGGTGCTGGCTTGCTTTAGGGGTCGCATTCAGAAATCCTTCCTGGCTTTGCATCGGGGTGTAGTACATTTTCTCCAGGCGGTGAATAATTTGCATACTCCCAGATGCTCTATTTGTCTGGTCTGTAATCTTAATATTAAGGAACCCCCTGCAGTGTAGTTTTAAGGATAGCTGTAATGTACAAGAGGTATTTACTTAGTCTAAGGCTTTCTCTGTAGCAAGAGCACTATTCTGGAATTCAGCATTTTGATATCGGATCAAATGTCTTCCATCCTTGCCAGGTTTCATCTAAGCCACTACCAGGACCACACTGAGTCTGTTGCTTAGCAAAATCCACAGCTTCCTTGGTACTTAGTTTTTATTTATTTTTTTAAGTGTTGCGCTGAAAAGATGTGCCAAAGGGATGGAACCACACCCATTTGTACTTCCTTTGCACAGAATTAAGTTCTCTGAGAGGATTTTTATTTTATTTGATTTGGGGGTTATTTTTAAATTCAGTTGTATGTACTAGTTTTTAGTTGTCTGTTTTGTCTTGGGGTTTGGGCTGGCAGGATGTATAAGGCTATTAAAACTGATCTTTGGCTACTTTAATTCTAACTGTTGTAAACAGGCCAAAGAGATTTAAACAATGTCCAAGTGTGTTGAGAAATCATGACTATCTTACAGACTGCCTATTTGAAATCCCCCACAGGTACATATTAGCGATCAGTCAATTAATAGGAGATTCTCAAGATGGCCTACCCTTTATAGTTAAAATTTAAATCTGGGATCCTTCCTTAGCGTCCCTCCGGACCATACCAGAATGTGACTGATGGGTTGTGCACGCCTTCCAGCAGGTGGAGACTGACTTTAGAGAGAGCCAGTAAGAGCCCTGACTAACTGGAACTAGACTCTGTATTCTCAGTCTCCAGCAGGGAAGGTGGTAAGCCTTTCAGTCTTTTTTTTTTGTCTTTTTCCCTGCTGTTTTTTTAAATTAAACATATAAATGTTATTTTGTTCGGGGTAGGGAGTAACTTTATTGTGTGTCTCTTGCAGTGTCTGTGGAGGCTGAGGCCTGCGGGGTCTCCGTAAGCCTTGGGGGGGGGGTCAAACTCAGGTGGCCAGATCCCTCCTCTACTCCTCCTGTGGTCTCCC